>NC_056737.1:261509943-261779943 GCF_019279795.1 Protopterus annectens
TGGCAAGGAAAGCAATTGTATCTATTCTGACTTGCCCAAATTCTCTTGCATTGCTTACCTTTCAGAGGTTGCAAAATATGACTCGTCATTGTCTGTGCTTGGGTGGCAATCACCTTAGCTAGTCCTACCAGTTGTAGCAGCACAAGCATTTGATGAGTCTGTACCATAAGAGTCTATTATGTTTTTTTGATGTTTGTGGGTTAGAGAGAGTAAAAGTAGCATGAAACCAAACACTGCCAGCCCAGCAAGTGCGCACCAGATAAACAGCATCAGAATGCCTACCTTACAGATTACACAGGAAAATTTAACTCCTGGTCCATGCATTTGGCATTAGAGGGAATAGTAAGTTAATTCTGGCACGTCTCTGACCATACTGTCGGTGTACACACCACTAGTGTCAAGTGTTAAAAACCCACTGGAGGCAGATATGTAAAATAAAGTTAACTTTATTTGGATTAAATGAAAATGTCTCATCTTTTCATGGTTAATTCCAAAAGTATTTGCACTGCATTTTTTTTTAAAGGTTTAGTCTATGGAGGCAAGTTCACCAAGCTTATGGTCAGACTGCCTTAGTCCCACTCAACTCTCCAGCAGTTAGGCTGTAAAATAAAGGTCAGAGCTGCATGCCTTGATCAGACATTCCCTTACAACTCCAAAAACTCTACCTTATCTTCTTTCGGACCACATCCACAGCAGGCAATGAATGGGCCAACCAATTCCATGAACCATAACTTTTTGGGCAGCGCTCCCTGCTGCATCACACATTGATCCTCTTGATTGAGGAGCCAACTTCCCATTCCTCTGCCTGTCAGGCTACAGCCTTTTATAGATCATTAAGTAGGAAATTAGTGTCCCATTACTCTAGTTAATTTACCTGGCTTTTTGCTGCAAGAACTTGGATACAACACAAATATAAAGTCATATTCCCTATTTTCCATGGGCAGGCTGTCACACCACGTGTGTCTGTGTATCTGCTTGTGTGGTCCACTGCATCTCTTAGACTTGTGTAAGGTTATATAATTTGCTTAGTTGCAGTATAACCGCTCGTATACGTGCATTCTGGCACGTGAAAATAATTTATTATTCTCATTCCAAGGTCACTGCACCTTTTGGGAAATTGTAATCACTGACTCACTGACACAATGTAAGTTTTCTCACATTTTCCTCATGAGTAATTTGAAGCAAGCAACATCACGTGAGTAACTCCCACCTTAAGCTGCTATACTCAAGCAAGTGTGTCTCAACTCTGACCTGAGCAGATGCGTGTAAGCTGTATGTTAAGCAGAGAGGTTACTAGAATGGTTTGGGAGGAAAATCTGTGTACATAAATTTATAAAAGGTATGATTATCTTCACATTTCACTGTTGCACTCCTGACTTTTGGTATTTCCTGCATTTGAAGCCCTTGGCCGACTAGAGAATTTTCCCCTTCAGAAGCTAGTGGGCAACCTAGCCGAAGCCATGACCTCAGTTCTTTCTTGTCATCGAGCCCAAAGCAAAGTGCTAGTCAGTGTGTCAGTCATTCTGCACCAATGAAAGACTGTCTAAAGCTAACACATTTGGGGATCTTCTTGTGTGTTTTTTGACTAATGCCAGTGAAGGTTAACTCACACCAGGACGTTCATTTTTTTTGTGTGACTTGCACAGAACTGACATCGTTCTGTCAGTTCTGTGCTCAGTTTATAGCAGAGCTATCAAGTGTAGGGCTGAGAGTCTGACTATATATTTTAGCAAGTTATCAGTGTCTTTGCGTTTGTCATATTGCAGTTAAGCTGAAGGTGATCTCCCTAAGTGAAAAAATAAAAAGTATTTCAGACTTAAAGGCTACGATAATACTTGATGTTAAGTTGTCTATCTCGCCTTCATTCTTGCTGTTTGGGGCTCCGACTCGGCCATCTTCAATAGCTCGAGAGCTGTTTACTGGCTCGAGGCTACCCCTTATCCCATGATGCCTAGCGATAGCTAACCAAATCTCGTTTGCCGCTTCAGCTGCGAGGTGTGTTGTTTTCTGGCTCAGGCTTGTATTTTCAAATTTTCAAAATTTGTGTAGAAATATATCCTTATACTTCTTAAAACTATTAGATATTTATCTTTTCTTAGTTTTATTTACTAGTGTTTGTTGTTGAGTACCTTTTAGTCCTTCTTAGTAGAACTTGTCTAAGTTGGAGAGTTCTCCCCTCCGCCACCCCTTACCAAGGAAGCCGTTTAACTTAGAGGCTCTCTTTTCCCCTGTTTTTTGCCATCTTAAAAAAAAAAAAAAAAAAAAAAAAAGCAGTTTTATATATTTGTTTTACATAGTCTATTGTACTTTGACTAGAGTAGAAATTTGTTTCTGTGTGTGTTTCTTTTCTGGTGGTTGATATGTCTAAAGAGGCTAAAGTATCTGGATTTAAAAAGTATGACTCGCACTGTCAAAGTGTCTCTGACAAACTGGCACACTAGCTACGTTTATTGTTTGGGCGCTGTTCACCTACAGGACTCTTGTTCTATCTGTCATGCCTTTAGTCCAAGAGTCCTGCAAGAACAGAAGAACAAATTGATCCTTAGGGGTCTGATAAAACCTCAGGATTCACCGGCAAAGAGTTCACAGCCAGTGAAGTCCTCTAAACCGTCGGCTCCACCTTCAGAGCCGACCCCGGTACAGGATTTACCGAGTATGTCGGTCGCAGCTGGCACCGACAAGACACAAACCCCTCTGTCGGCTCCATCAGATGTTTTGGCGCCGTCGCGGAGCCATAAAAGGCTGAGGTCCCCCTCAGTTCATTTGGCTCCTGGCTCTCCATTATTGCAAAGTGAGTGTAGCCACCGTTCTTCACACTCCTCTCGATCCTCTACGCTGTCTGATCATGATGTGGAGAGAGTAGTGAGTAGGTTGCTAAAATCACAGGCAGTAGCTAAAATGTTGTCTAGCCCTCCTCAACAGGTACAGGCTCCATCCACCTCCCTTTCTGTTCCTCCTTCGACTCCATTGAGCTCGGAGCGGGAGTTCGTCGGGATTCGAGTAGTGGAACGGTCGGCTCCGATAACCATATCTCCTTCGGTTCCGACGTCAGCTCCGATTACCTCAATGCTACCTTCCATTGAGGGATCTTGGTTCCAGGGCTCCCTCGTCGTGTCCGAGGGGGCAAGTGGCATCGGACCCTTGTCCGACCCCGTTCTCCCGCTTGGAGCATCAGCGCAGGTGAGCTCGGCTCCAACATCAGCCTCGGAACCATCCCCTCGGCGCAGAGAAAGATTCCTTTTTCTTCGGAACCGGAACTTTCTCTGCCTCGTGGCAGGGACGCCTTTGAGGTCATGCGGAGTGTACTGTCCCCTGAGTCAGCTCCACTACCAGCCCCACCGGCTCCATCCCCCGTAGTGCCTGTGCCAACCTCTGCTCCTCCTCCAGACCCCAAGCGTAGGGAAGCGATGCTCCAGGACACCCCATTGGGTGTTTCCTCTTTTTCCGAGGCCTCCCCTGATCACTCAGAGGAGCCCCCTCGGAAGAAGTGCAAGAGGATGCACATTGACTCCCCTGAGTCTGTCACTTCTGATACAGACTTAGATGAATCGGAAGGGTCCCAGAGATCCCCCTCTGAAGTGTTTCCTTCTTGGACATCCTGGAAATGCTTAGGCAGAGGGGGAACTGGAATCCCCTAGCCCCTACCGAGGATGAGTCTGTATTCCTGGATGCTTTCGGTTCCCGACCTTCCACCTCCTGGGTTTCTCCACCTTTCGACCCACTTATGTCCATAGTGGCTCGAAAGGCTTGGTCAGCTTTGGACACAATGGAACCAACTCTGAGGAGACCTGGTAAATTTATTACAGCTCCCCAGGATAAGCAATTCCTTTCTAAATGTGTGCCCGTTGATGCCATGGTGGTAGCAGCAGCCACCAAAAAAGAGTTAGCAGAGACCTCTTCATCTGTTCATCCCCCTAACCTCTTCATCTGTTCATCCCCCTAACAAGGAGTCTAGGACGATGGACAGGTACAGAAAGCGAATGTTTGCTTCAGCGGCCTTCTCCATTTGGTCACTGAACTGTCATTCTACTCTACTTCAAAGGGATCTCCTTAAAGAGCTTGGAGATGCCCTTCAAGATCCTACAGCTGAGGGAGCACAAGCCAAAGTAGCTTCCCAGCTAGCGACGCTTAATTCTGTAGTTAACTCCTCCATGAGGCTCATTTCCTATGCAGCCGATGGAGCAAGTAGAGCTGTGGGCACGTGTGTAGCCCTTAGGAGACGTGCGTGGATGCGGATGTGTCACTTTGCGGAACACTTTCGAGCGTCCTTCACCAATACCCCCTTTGATGGCTCCTTTCTCTTTGGGCCACAGGTGAAAGACACGTTGACTAGGTGTGAGCAAGAAGGCAAGACTCTCTCTGCCGTAGGAGTCCATTTTTCCACTCCCTCTAGACCTTACATCAAGGGTCAGAAGCGTGGGAAGATGCGGTTCCGTAAATCTCAGGGAGCCTTGCCTGACACACACACACACTGATTTTTCCTCCAGAGACAGAGGGGGAAACAATAATAGACGCCACCCTCGTGGTAGAGGGGGTCCGCAGAACCAGGGCAACAGAGAATCTTTCTCTGATAAGCCCTTCCAGCATCCCTGAAGGGTTGCCTAGCTGCTCACCTCTGGAGGCAGTCAGGGGAAAACTTTCACTGTACCCAAAAGCTTGGCAAAATTTAACAAAAGACAGATGGGTATGGTCCATTATATCCAGAGGTTACAAAATTCCCTTCCATCAACCCCCCCTTACAGTCAAAGAAAATCCTTCCAGATGTTCCACCCAATCTGAAGGAGCAAGCAGTAATACAAGTTTCAAAACTGCTAGAAAAAAAAAGCCATCCAGGAAGTCCCCGCAGACCAGCACAGATCTGGAACTTACTCAAGGTTCTTTTTGGTACCAAAAAAGACAGGGGACTGGAGACCGATTCTGGATCTCAGCAGACTAAAGTCTGTACAAAGAACAAAGTTTCGGATGGTCACGCTACAGTCCATTCTACCCTTTCTGGGTCAGGACAATTGGATGTGCTCGATAGATCTTCAGGATGCGTACTACCATATCAAGATGGACAGACGCTCCAGGAGATTTCTTCACTTTTGGGTGGGGGCCAGTCATTGCCAGTTTAGAGCTCTGCCCTTTGGTCTCACCAGAGCCTCCAGGGTGTTCACCAAATGTATGGCAGTGGTCACGGCTCACCTGAGACGTCAAGGATTCCAGGTGTTTCCATATGTAGACGACTGGCTGCTCACTGCTATCACCAGGCATCAACTCCTACAAGGGCGGAATTATACAATCACATCCTGCACCCAGCTAGGTATTACAATAAATTTCAAAAAATCTGCCTTGTTGCCCTATCACTTGCATAGGAGCAGACTTAAACACAAGGGATATGTTCGCAAGGTTACCACTAGTGTGTCCACAATTCGTCAACAAGTGCAAATTCTAATGCAGAGCAAAAGGATCCAAGTCAGGTATGTCCTTCAAACTCTGGGCTCCATGGCAGCTGCCATTCTTCTAATCCCACTAGCTTGCTTCCACATGAGAATTCTTCAGTGGCTTCTTTTCACACAGTGGTCTTTCCAAGAGCTACCCATGTCTCACATGATCCCTAGTCACGGAGGCATGCAAAAGACACCTTTCTTGGTGGATGGTCTCCCCATTAGTTACTCAGGGCAGACCTTTCATTCAACCCCCTCCGGTAGCCACAGTGATGACAGATGCCTCCCTGATAGGGTGTGGGGGGGGGGGGCATTATCTGGGCAGGACAGTCCAAGGCACTTGGCAACCTCACGAGTACCATCTGCACATAAATGTCCTAGAAATAAGAGCTGTGCTCCTAGCATTGCAAGCTCTTCAAGACTCTCTTCCCTTCAGGACCATTGCAATTCAAACGCACGTCAGTGGTGTGGTACATCAACAAGCAGGGCGGAACCAGATCCTACCCCCTGTGTCGAAGTACTCTGACTTTGGCAATGGGCGATTTCCTCCCAACGTTTTCTGATTGCGAAGTACATCCCTCGAAGATCCAACGTCATAGTGGACAGGCTCAGCAGAGCTATCCTCATGCCTCACGAGTGGTCTCTGAATCAGGAATTTGCGGATCTTATTTTCTGCAAATGGGGACAGCCTTGCTGCAATCTTTTTGCCACCCCCTTCAACAGCAAATGCAGCAACTACTTCTCCCTTCTTCTGCTTCCAGGTCACATACCCAGAGACGCTCTAGTCCATGATTGGCTTCCGGGACTACTTTATGCTTTTCCTCCGTTTCCACTGATACCGAAACTTGTACAGAAAGCAAAATTGTTGGGTTGCAAAATGATCCTCATTGCCCCCTTCTGGCCTCAACAGATATGGTTCCCGTTCTTGCACCATTATCTTCTCAATCAGCCCTGGACTCTGGACCTAATTCCAGATCATCTGATTCATCAGTCAGGCGGGTTACATCAATCCCTCCAAACTTTCCAGGTCACAGCTTGGTTGCTCCACTTCCAACCTTAGCCAGGCTTCCCAGCATTTCCCCAGCAGTCTGTGAGATTATCGCCTCCTCTCGCAAGTCTACAACGAGAAAAACTTATGCTAGCAAATGGAAACATTTTTCTTGTTGGGCGGAGTCTAGGAATCTGGATCCCTTCTCAGCCCCAGTCCACGAAATTCTGGAATTCCTGGCACAACTGTTTCACTCCGGGGCCGCTTCCGCTACAATTAGGGTACAATTAGCGGCCATTTCTAATTTTCATATTCGTTTGTCACATGCTAACTTTGTCTCATAAGCTCTGTAAAGCTTTTTTGAGGGGAACACCTCTTAGACTTCCAGTGAGAGATCCCCCTCCCCCTTGGGACCTTAATTTAGTCCCGACTTCTTTAATTCTGCCCCCTTTTGAACCAGCAGCTTCCTGCTCCAAGTTTCTATCTTGGAAGACACTCTTTCTGGTATCTATCACTTCAGCTAGGCGTGTCTCAGAACTTCAGGCACTATGTGCTCGTCCTCCCTACCTGGTGTTTCACAAGGACAGAGTTGCTCTGAGGACCAATCCTTTGTTTTTTCCTAAAGTCTGCTCAGAAAATAATTTAAACCAATCTATAGCTCTCCCTGTGTTCTTCCCAAATCATAGCAACAAGGCAGAGTACAAACCTCACCAATTGGACGTTCATAGATGATTGCATTTTTACCTGCACAGAACTAAAGAAATAAGAAAGTCAGACCAATTATTCCTTTCTTATGCCTTAAACAAGGTCTCCCAGTTTCCAAGGTGACCTTATCCAGATGGTTGTCCCACACGATTACTTTTTATTTATCAGTTAAGGAACAAAGAGTTGCCAATTAAACCAAAAGGTCATTCTACTAGGGCGTTAGCCACCTCCGTAGCCTTTCAGTCTAGGTTGCCCATGGATTCCATCTGTGCAGTTGCCACATGGGCAAACCCTCATACCTTTATTTCTCATTACATGGTGGATATGGTCTCCCGGAGCAGAGCTGACTTTAGTTCTACTGTTCTGAAGAGTCTGTTCCACTGAGCCACCCAGGGTGTTGGGTGCTAGGGACACTGTCCCAAACAGCAAGAATGAAGGCGAGATAGACAACTTAACATTAAGAAGTTATGTACCTACCATAACGTTCCATGTTAGTTGTCTTCATCTCGCTTTCTTTGTTGCGTCCCTCCACCCCCTGTCCTAGTGGATTGAGAGGAGTCCCCTTTTTTCCACTGGCTGAGTATTCTTTTATTGTTATTCTTCAGGCCAGGTCTTCCTAACCTATCCTAGATATTAGAATGCATGGAACAACCAGTTTTTTGATAACTGGTTTCTCTCATGTCTGGATTAGCTATTTCTAACAAGATCTGGGTAGCTATCGCTAGGCATCATGGGATAAGGGGTAGCCTCGAGCCAGTAAACAGCTCTCGAGCTATTGAAGATGTCCGAGACAGAGCCGATCCTCGGCTCCGATCCCAAACAGCAAGAAAGAAGGCGAGATGAAGACAACTAACATGGAACGTTATGGTAGGTACATAACTTCTTATTCACCATTGGGCAGTCCTCCTAGGTTGTGATTGTTGAAGGGGAGGCACCTTCACAGCCCCCTTCGGTGACTGAGGTGGTGACTCAGGCCTCTGTAGTGACCTGTTTGGAGTCTGTTGTAGCTCCAGGTCCCCTCTAATTTTTTTTTACTAGCCAAAGGACTTAGCTTGTTGGTTGGGTCCATGATTGGTTTGCGCGTTCTTGATTCCAACACTGGTTCTTCATGTTGTCAGGAGACTGCCTAGGCTTACTGCCTGCGAGAGTCTGTTGTGCATCTGGGTTCTGGTGCAGAGGTCACCCTTACCTCAACCTAGGCCTACCAGTTCCTAATCTCAGGCCAGTCAACAAGACCTAGTAAGGTTAGCTGAGGATTTGATTTCCTTGGTCAAATCCAGAAGCCTCCCTCCCCCTGAGGCATCCCCTAGTAAAAGAAAGAGGGATACTTCTCCCCAAGAGTTTTCTGACTCTCTGGATTCTGAGGATGATTTTGATTTTGAGTCCACTTTTGAGGGGGGAGCATCTTTTGCCTCCTGTGGGGATTTTGAGGAGAACCTTGCCTCATCCTCCCCCCTTGAGGATATCTCCTTTGGGGGGAAAACCTTACCCTAAAGGAGCCCTTCAGATGGGAAGTTCATGGACTACTCACAGTCCAAGAAAAGGATTATGGAATTCCTAAATTTCCCTGAGCATAAAACTCTTCGTCTTTCCCCCAGTCTTTAAGGTGGTAGACAGTCTTTCTGAATTCTTCCTTACAACCAGACTCCCTTCCCCCTGCCCTTTGGAAAGCTAACAGATTTTACAGGGTTCTAGATTCCCACAAACACCTTTTTAAGACCTTGTAGCAGATTCTGAAGTGGTAACTTTTAAGGCCTTAAGGGAGCAGTCTAGTTCTTCCAAAAATCCTTTACCAACTGACAAGGAAAGTAGAGCCTTGGACAGATTTGGAAAGAAAGTCTACACCTCTGCTACAGTTGTCCTGAGGGCTTTGAACTGCCAGTTTCATATGGTGAAGTACCAGGAAACCATTTTGACCAGATGACACAGTGATGGGAATTGAAAATAAGTCCTCTCAAAGGAATTACTGGATTTATGCAACTCATGGTTTCAGATGGCTAAGCACGCACTGCACTGCAGCTATGATGCCTTTGATGTTCCAGTAGGGCAGCAAGGCACAGGATCAGCCATTAGAAGGCATGCCTGGTTGAGGGAGCAGTCCCTTCAGAACATGTCAAATCCAGTCTCCTGGATGCCCCCTTGGACAAAGACCTTTTTTTTGTTCTAAGGCTGAGGCTTATGATTTAAAAAAAATGGAGGATAAGGCCAAGTTGATGCAAACTGTCAAGGGCTTCTTCACGTCCACCCTCCTCGTTTCAGCTGAAATTACCCTGCCAAACATTGGTCCTTTCCAGCACCCTCCCCCCAGTCTAAGTCTAGGCAAGAGATACCTCATAAGGAAAGGAGCTTAAGACATCACCAGTAGCGTACAGACCCAAATATGCCTGTGGGATCCCAACACCAGGGACCTAGCAGGGAGTGGTTATGACTCTCAAATGGCAACCCCCTCTCCCCAAGGCTAAGAGGGATACTATTCCACAAGAGCCTGGACCCCTCACTACCAGAGCTCAGTGGGTTCTAAACATCATTCAAAGAGGTTACAAACCATTGTTCAAATAACCCTTGATTTGTTTATGCTTCCCAGATATTCCGCCAATCCAAAGGCCAGGGCCTTAAACCAAATACATTTTCTGTGCACCCAAGGCTATGTGGAGCCTGTACTAACCTATTTGTAAGGAAAAGTTTTACTCCAGACTTTTCCTAGTCCCCATAAAAGAAGCTACCCAGCAGCAAATTCTAGACTTGTTGACTCAACAGTTTCTTGCAGGTCCCAAAATTCAAAATGTTAACTCTGCAGAAACTGCTGCCCATGATTTCCCCCCCAAACACCTTCATGGTAACCTTGGATCTTAAAGATGCACAACTCCGCATCCCCATAGAGGAATTACACAGGAGGTTCTTATACTTCAGGAGCAGGTATGAGGCATTATCAGTTCTGTGCTCTGCCCTTTGGCTTGTCTACTGCACCCAGAGTTTTCATAAAATGGCTAGCCCCAGTGATGACCTTCTGCAGGACAAAGGGAATTCAGATTTACCATTACTTAGATGATTGAGTTTTTCTACATCTGTTGCCTGAATGAGGCAATGTAGATGTGCTTCACACCCAAACTGTACTAACTTCAGTGGCGTTTCCCCATCTGTATCCAAAAATCTCAAGCAAACTCCACAAACAGGATTGTGTTTGAGAGCTTTACTGGACTCATTGTTTCAGAAAGGCTTTCTCCCACCAGACAATTACCTTTCTAACTTTACCCCAGAAAGTTCCTAGTCAGGGAATACCTCACAGCCAGAGTGTTTCTCAGGTAGGCTACGTGGCTTCTTGCATCCAAATGATCCCTGTGACCAGATACATATGAGGAAACTGCAAAGGTATCTGAAAAATGTGTGGTGCCAACACACACTCACTCACCTTCTGGATAAAACTGCTTCCTTGTCTGGGAAGAATTTGCCTGGCGAGTCCAAGCATGCGCCCTCAGTCCTTCCCTTCAGGTTCATCCCTCAGGACCACTCTCTGATGAGATGCATCAGAGATGGCCTGGGGTGTACACTATAACAACTTCTAGACTCAAGGCAGATGGGAGACTCAGTTCAAAAATAAATGCATCAAGCTAAAAACTGATGGCGGTCCAAAAAGGCCTCATTGCCTCCTAAGAAAAATGGAAACCAGGCGTTCTCCTAGTAAAGACAGAAAATACCATGGTTATGTGATAGACACAAGTGGGGGGGGACTCTATTACCCCTTTTGCAGCATAGCCATGGACCTTTGGAAAACAGCAAACTGTCTAGGACTGCACATTTTGGCAGGTCTATATTACTTCAGCTAAAGATGTATTCAGCGAATACATCTTCATCGCTCACCAGCTGCAGAAATTAACTTCAGCACCACAGAATTTTTCCCATTGTTCGGAAACACTTGGCCATCCTCTCAACTTTGCCCTTTTACCCCCACTGTAGTGTGATATCGACATTTGTATATATAGTTAGGGGTGGTGTGGGGAGCAAAGCCCCCCCCCCCCTTGGGTGGATTTGATTTAGTGCTTTTTATGTTCTGTACTTTTGATGGGCAAGTGTTTCCAAACTGTGAGAAAAATTCTGCGGTTTGCTGAAGTTACAGCGGCTGGTGAGAGATGAAGATGCTTTCACTGAATAAGTCTTTCACTGAATTAATGTAGACACCAACTTGGCACAGTACCTACCAGGGAAAAAAATCAACTAGCAGATCACCTCAGTAGGAGCCTGTGAGACCCCCACAAGTGGCAACTGAATCTGGAAGCTTTTCTCAGCATAGCCAAAAAATGGGGTGTGCTACAGATTATTTGGAAAAGTTTTGCTTCAGGAATAAAATGAAGTCAGCCTGAAAGACAGATGCCTTTCTTTCCTTGGCCAGGCCTATTTCTCTATGCCTTTTCCTCCAGTAACCTTGCTACCCAGAGTGCTGCAGAAAAAAGGGGAAGAAGGACCAAGGGTAATCCTGATAGCCCCAGATTGGCCGAAGCAGCACTGGTGTACCCTCTTTTACTCCATCTAACCAACAAGGAAGCCTTGTCTGCTGCCAGTGTGTGGACCTGTTAATGCATAACAGGGACACAATCATATACCCAACCTGCAGACACGTAAATTGACAGCCTGGATGATACCTTGATCCCATGGAGGGGGTTGCTCCTCAACAAACAGGTCCTGGATATTTTAAAAGAAGCCAGGAGACCTAACAAAACATCTTACTCTGCCGAATGGCAAAGATTCATTTTATGGTGGAGACAAAAACCCTAGGCAAGCTCAGATTTCTTTGATCCTGTCATACTTATCTAGCCTTTTTGATAAAGAACTATTCTACTCTGTAAAAATCCATGCTTTAGCTATTTCTGCCCATCTGCCATCTCAATGTCACCTTTTTTTTTTTTACGTCCTTTCGTGAAACGGGTTATCCACGTTAGGCCTCCCAGAAAACCTTGTGTTCCCCCTAGGACCTCATTTTCATTCTGGAGAAGCTCACCTTTCCATCTTTTGAGCCAGCAGCTTCTACACACACAATTTCTTACCTAGAAGACAGCTTTCCTACTAGTTATTACCTCAGCCAGAAGGGTTTCAGAGCTTCAGGCCCTTACTTGTGTGGAACCTTTCATAATTTTCCACCCAGAGCAACTCTTTTGACCAATCCTTCTTGTTTGGCCAAGGTGGTGACGAAGACTTCTTTAAGCAGACCATGCACTCGCCTACATTCTTTCCTAACCCTCAAAACAAGGGAGAAAGGACCCTCCATTCTTTGGATGTGCATAGGCAACTGCATTACGACTTGGATAGAGCTAAGAATGTCAGGAAGTTAGACCAACTTTTTGTGATCTTTGCCAGTAGCTCTAAGGGAGACCAGCTTCAAAGCATCAGATTTCCAAATGGATTTCCCACTGTATCTTTTTGCTACAGCCATCATAGTAAAAAAAAAAAAAACCTTCAGATTCTATGAGGACACATTGCACTAGGGCTACTGCTACCTCTGCTGCCTTTCTTAAAGGGGGGTGGCCGATAATTAGTCCTGTGTGCATACCTTCACCAGACATTGCCATCTTCTTACCTTTTCCAAGTCCACAGAGGGGTTTGCCATTACCATTTTTCAGGGCATCCTTTCCTCCTTTCCTCCTCTTAGTCCTTCCATAACCCTTCTTTTAGCTTTGTGAGTCATCCCACAAATCAGGACTGCAACAGTGAAACATGAATTATAGTCAAGTTGTGTAGACTTGACCATAAATGTAGATTTTCGTGTGTATTCACTCTTGCAGTATTCCTTCCCCTCTTGACTATGGGATGGGCTTGGACATTCTCCTCCGTCAGTTTCTCCCCCCTCCTTCACACTTTCTTTAGAATCTTAGGCGTTTGGCCCCTGACCTTAAAGATATACTGGGGTGGCTGCTAACTCTTGGTGGTAAGAAAGTACCAAGGTCATGGTGCCAGATGTCTCCCTTATATCCAGGCATAGTGATGGATAGGACATCTGCCAGCTTGAGGAGGAGGAAAAATTCTCTAGTAGTCAAGCCAGCCAAGGGCTTCCATGGGAAGAAATCCCACAAGTCAGGACTGCAGCAGTGAATTCACTTGAACATCTACATTTATGGTAAGTATACACAACTGTTTTTGAAAAATGCAGGCATATGTATTTTGTCAGAAACTACAAATATTGCAACAGTAGCTTTGTGTTGGTCACTGGTTCCCATATAGTAACCTGACTTTTTTGACTTTTTGATTGTTTCTCAGGATTTTCAATGAGCTGTATGTGCCCCATGGACTGAAGGTGGTTCAGTTACATGCCAAGGATGGGCTGCTGTCCTTAATGCAGCTGGAGAAGCGTTGGCGTCAGCATTTCCTGGAAACCATGCAACCCAAGTACCTGCCACTCCTGTGGTCTGTAGAGCATAATCATAACAAACTGATACGGAAATATGGCAAAGATTTGCAGATTATTCTGTCATGACCAGAAAGCTAAGATGTGGGCTTTCTGAATTTTAGATTTTTATTGTAAATGCCAAGACTGAAACTTCAGAATTGTTTTGTAATATTTAAGTTGACTTATTTTTGTTTTTACTTATTTTAATGAACAGTGGAATGTATCTTGGTGCTGTTAATGGAAAAAGGTATTGGTGATATTCCTAACCTAAAGTACCTTTTAAGGAACTTCAGTGTTGAATTAAAGAACAGACCAAACTAACTCATAGAATGTTTGTGCGATAGAAGAAGAGTTGCTGCACTTGCTTTGCTTGAATTATGTGGATCTAAGTAAAAATTGAGACACTTCTAAACACAAGCAGTCGCAGTGAAAGCAGGAGAAAATGGCACAAAGATGCAGAAGATTGTGACTGTGTAAGGTTACTAACTGTGTGCTTTAAGTATGGAAATGTATACAGTTACGCTTGCAATTTTATTTTCAACAGAAACACTGGAGGTGCACTTTTTCTATTATGTTTTCCTGTATGCCTCCTAACCTTCAGCCTTGCCCCTATCATTCTTGAGTTAATCTCCTCAGTGTATAAGGACTCTCCTGCATGGCGGACAAGAGCCAACTAAAAGGGGCATCATACAGGCAGACACAGGAGTTTATGCCGTTGTCACCAATGTCTTATAGATAAGAGGTAATCCAGAGGGCTGGAGTGAAGTCTGGTATCTCACCTATGGTCTAGAGGGTGACCGGACTAACAAGAAGCAGAGTATAAAGGATTAGTCCAGATAACCTTATTTAAGCTAGCAGATATGGGAGACTCTCTCTCTGATACCCTCCCAGTGGGAGGAATAAAGACACATTGTTCAAGTTTCCTAGAACTTATTAAGTTAAGTAGGTATTCTTGGGTCTGAATTCACTGTACTTATCTCATGACCATTATTTTAGGACAAGACCCTAATGGCTCCCATGCTTGGAAACTGCACTTTACCCCCACCCCCATGACTGTGGCATTTCAGAAGTAGGCAAGAGCATTTCTGACAATAGCATTCATGTTCTATGTGCCTACTGCTTTTCTATTGGGTAAATGTATAGCAAGAGATGCCATCAGTAGATTGGGTAGTATGAAGCCCATTTGCCCAGTATCTGACTGTTTTTTGCTGCTTGCAACTGTTAAAGTGCAGTTTAAAAAGTACATAACATTAATTACCTTTTAGTCTTGAGTCAAGAATAACTCTTCAGGATGTGCAAAACATTTTCTTTTTATTATAAATCCACATACGTCAGTGCGGGGAGATTATCTATACAATTTAAAGTCCAAGTCCCTCCAAGCAGCAAAAATACACAGTTCTTATTTACTTTTCTTATCGGTATCCTGCATGCAGAATACTGACGTGGTCAAATAGGATTTCTGCAGACCCTCGTGTTGCTGCATCTGAATACTCAACAGTCATGTTTTTATTAGAAAAACACAAGCCATCTAACTTGTTAATCAGTCTTGTTTCCTGACCTTGTACATTTTAGTACCAGTACATTTCAACTCCCCAACATTCCTTTTAACTACCCATCCCAGCCTGGGAAGGTTGGAGCTTACAATACAGTGTGTTCGTTCTTGCTTTCAGAAACCAATCTTTCTAACATTCTTAACCCCTTCAGCACTACTTTCTTTTTACATTCAGTCATCTGGTAATACACTTGGCAGCTTGATATTAAAATGTAGTTGTGAAACACTCAGAACTACAATAAGTATTAGTGGTTTGCATGACTATGCATCTATACTGCATATCATTTTTAACATGAACAAATATTAAATCATTCATTAAACATATTTGTGAAGAAATTGTAATTTAATATGCATTTTGTGTAGAATAATCATGAGATGCATTTTTCTCTAACAGACTCCTCCTCTGACACTACAAGTGTCATAAAATACACAATTATATGTTGATTTTCCTTAATTTGATAAATACACTTCATCTGTAGTGATAGAGTTTTCATTCACCAGGTATAAGTGGCATTTTATGTGTAGGTGCGATCTAAGACTTTGTGATTACAGTGTTTAGAAGAGAAAATATTAAAACAATTTAAAGAATACCAATTTTTATACTTTGTAATGTGGTGGTGCTGCAGTAGCGTTGTCGCCTTACAGTAAGATGTTGTCCTGTTCGATTCTCAGCTAGAGCGTCTTCTGTGTGGAGATGTGCGTGAATGGGCATACCTTCGTTGAAGGTTGTGCGTCAGGCCTGGCAACTCTGCACGTAAAAAATCCACTGCCAATCATTAGACCGGAGTTTTGCTGTGACGACCCCTAACCGGGAAAAGCCGAAAGACACCACAACAAAAATATACCAGTTTCCAGGTTACCAAGTACACTGCCCAACCATCCAAAACACGTACAATTTTAGAACTACTGTCCAAATATTTGGCCCTCTGCTCCATGACATTGGCCAACTTTTCCTGTTTATTATGATAGTCTAATACAAGAACAATGATTTTTATGAGGGCACATGACCCCCCCCCCCTTTTCTAGCAGGCATTATATTGAGTGCCAGTTGGTTCTGCAACACTACAGTTCATATTGGAGTCATTTTTCCATTTGTCATTGTGATGTGATATGAAGTATGGTTAGCTACCTCCTGAAGATTTTGAGCAAGCTTAGTGATTTCAGGCATTGTCCTTTGCACTCCATACTCGGGAGTTAACTGAAAATACTTGCTCTACCAGTGGATTGCCCGCTTATTTCTGTCTGCTTGCTGGAGGGTTTTTTTAAATGTTAAAAAGCAGGAGTAATACAGCTCACAAAACACCCTGACCAGTTTGTGGGTAACCAGGAGATGGGCATGATCACTACAAATGTAGCAATGAATCCTCTATCATGCCCATGCCATGCCTCCAGTCAGCATCTTGACTGTAAAGAGTTCAACACACCATGTGTAGTGTCATTGTATTTGCTGATTCCCACTGGCACAATCCCATTTTTGACATAACGTCTACCCACGATTTGTGGTGGCAAGCTGAAGTGAAGCAACATTTAAAAATTAGTCAGATTACACCAGATTAGATCAGTGTCACGAAGATGTTCTTTGTGTTTCATTGTTGCAGTTATCACATTTGGGTTATCTGCCTGCAGGTAGCCCTCAGCCGGCCTGAATACCAGAGTCTTTGATTCCTGCGTCAGATGCTGTCTCTTCTTCCATGACGTCAGGTCGTCAGGGGTATAAAACATGCAGCCGACGCCATTACATCAGTCTTTATTGCCGCGCAGTGCTTGAAGCAGTTCACAAGTGCCGATCGGCCGACTCCTGAAATTTTTGTTTTCGAGTTTCAGAACTGAAGTCTTAAAAAGCTAAATACCCTGTTGGTGATTCCTTTTTCTTGCTCTTAACCGATGTCGGTAAAAGTTAACAATCATCTTACCTGTGGAAAGCAAATACCTCATAAAGATTTTCATTCGTACTGCGTTCCTTGCTTAGGCCCAGACCACGATATCCCTTGCTGTTGGTTTTGTGCCTTGTTCAACCCCCGAACTATTCTTCGGGCTATATTTGCAGCAAATTATTTTGGTACTCTGTATAGCTATCCAGAAATGGCTTCGGTAAGCCATCCGACTACCGATATTCCGAAAAAACGTAAGAATGAAGACAGACTTCATAGGTCCAAAACTGCCAGCGACGCTTCCGTTAAGCTAGTCGCCAGTCCGCTGGTACTCAGTGAGGCGCTTTCGCAGCCCCTGCTACCTCAGATTCGCAGGCCTCTACTGAGACCCTTTCGGAGGCCAGTATGCCGCAAAATGCTTCTTCAACTATGGAACGTGCGGATGTCTACCTTGGATGGGTCTGGAGCTGCTCTGCAGGCACCGGCTTCTGAGGGTGTATTCAGGCCTACAGACTTGCATTTTAAACAGACCCCATCTTCTTCATCCAGGCCTAAAACTCGACCCACGCCTAGAAAACCATCGTCCAAACCGCATGCTTAGAATGGCTGAAGGACCTTATTACCTTAATTAGGGGAAGCCAGCCTTCCCCCTCCAAGAGACCTAGAACTGATTTTCTTTCTGATTCTTCTGATCAGAAGTCTGATATTTCTGTTTCTTCTGATTTTCTGGATTTGCCCTCATCTACCTATGAGGATTCTGATGCAGAGGATTCCATTCCCTCTGCTTCCCCTCCAGAAGATTTTTCTTTTAGTGAAACATTGCACACTATTAGGGAGCATTTCCGCTGGGAAAGCCAGAATTACTCTGACTCCAAAAAGAGGCTTAAGGAATTCTTACTTCTCCCTCAACACAGGCCTTTAGCTATCCCTCCTGTTCTAAAATGTCCAGATTATGCTTTCTTGGAATCTAGCATTTCCCAAGACACTTTACCTCCAGCTCCCAGAAAACCTGACCGGTATTAGAGTACCTGACTCTGTCAAGTTCCTCTTCAATCCTGCTGTGTACCCAAATGCCATTTCCCAAGGACCAAAGGGCATTAAGGCTACTGCTGCCAAAAACCCTACCCTTTCTGATAGAGATTCTAGAGCCTTGGACAGATGGGGTAAGACGGTATATACTTCTGCTACTTTGGCCATTACTGCTTTAAATTGTCAGTTTCATAGGTTAAAGTACCAGCAGCATATTATGGGACTGCTTAAATAGAAAATGTTGATTCCTGACTGGGCTGAACACAAAGAATTACAAGATTTAATGTGTTATGCAGAACAAGTTGGTAAACAGACTTTGCAATGTGGTTTTGACTCTTTAGAAGCGTCTTGCAGGGCTGCTGTCACTGGGTCTGTACTTAGAAGGCATGCTTGGCTTAAGGAGCAAAATTTGCCAGATCATGTTAAAGCTAAATTACTGGATGCTCCCTTAAACCAAGACCGCCTATTTGACAGCAAAGCAGAAGTCGTCCTCAAAAAGATGAAGGAAAAAGCTAAATCTATGCAACCTGTTAAAGATTTCCTGCAAGTACAGCCTCCCAAATTTAGTAGGCATTGGCCTTCAAAGAATTGGTCCTTTCCAGCCTCTTCCAGGCCTTCAGTCCAAACCCAGGAACAGCAGACCACCTAGGTTACAGTCTCAGGCTACGCACAGGCCTAAGCAGTGGGAGGTTCCCACTTCCAAAGCGGGGAGTAGTAAGACACCCCCTACAAAAAAATGGCACAATGACTTAACCTTGACCCTTCCAAGCCCTGCTCAAATACCTGCTGCCTTAGGAGGAAAGCTCACCCTGCATGCAAAAAACTGGGAACTCATTACCCAGGGCAAATGAGTTTTGAATATAGTTTCCCAAGGATCCAAATTCGACTTCCACACCCTACCAACCTCAAATGGTTGCCCAGACCTACCCCCAAATCAGTGGGCAGAGGCTCTCTAGCAGGTTCTCTCTCTTCTAAGTATCAGGGCTATTCAACCTGTCCCAGCAGAAGAAAGGGGACAAGGTTTTTATTCAAGACTTTTCCTGGTACCCAGAAAAGACAGCTCCTGGCATCCTATCCTGGACCTCTATTCTAAACACCTTTTTGGTAATTCCAAAATTTAAAATGCTAACACTTCAACAGCTGCTTCCTATGCTAGGCAAAGATGCCTGGTTGGCAACCTTACCTGCACATTCCAATAAGGGAATCTTGCAGGAAATACCTACTCTTCAGGGCAGACTCCATGCACCATCAGTTCTCTGCGCTTCCCTTTGGCTTATCTACTGCGCCCAGGATATTCAGTGTCTAGCTCCAGCCATTGCATTTTGCAGGCAGAGAAAACTTCAGATATACCCATACTTGGACAATTATCTGATTCAGGCAGAAAGTCAGGATTTTCTATTAAAACATCTGGCATTCATAAAGAAACTTCTAACCTCACTGGGGTACACCATAAATGAAAAGAAATCTCATCTAGTACCCTGCCAACAGATTGTATTCCTGGGAGCAAGCTTGAACACAACTTCCCAGATGGCTTTCCTCACTCCAGAGAAACAAGTTTATTTGACAACCTACTTCAAACTACTGGCCACAAAGACCCAGCTATCTGCAAGGAAAATTCTGCAAGCCCTGGGGTTCACGGCCTCTTGCATTCTACTAATTCCATATGCAAGACTGCATATGAGGAATCTACAATGGTAAGCTAAAAAGCCTATGGTGTCAACATTCTCAGGACCTGGAATTAATGATTCCTGTCATTCCTTGTATGAAGACGAGAGTTCCTTTGGTGGGCAGAGGCCTGCTACCACAACAAGGGGCTCCCTTGCACTCTACCCCTGCTGCCCAAACCCTAACAGACATATCAGACTATGCTTGGGGGCTCTCTTGGCAGGGCAGTGCATTCAGGGCAAATGGAACCAGAGACGGATGCACCTGCATATCAACCAAAAAGAAATGTTAGCTGTACAGAATTCCCTGACAGCCTTCAAAGACCACATTCTTCCAGGACAATTATTGGTAAAGACAGACAACACTACAGTTATGTGGTACATAAGCAGGGGGCAGCCCATTCGTACCCTCTCTGCAGACTAGCCATGGCTCTGTGGAACACAGCCTTGAGCTACCAAGTGCACCTACAGGCTCAATTCCTGCCAGGCAAGCTAAATTCTCTGGCAAACGACCTAAGCAGAAATCTCATGGATCTACACGAATGGAAACTGGCACCAAAGATATTCAAACTCTTGAGGAATAAATGGAGGACTCCAGAGATAGATCTGTTTGCCTCCACTCAGAACTATCAATTGGACAAATTCTGAACAAGGATTTCCCACAGTCAAGCTTGGAATGTGGATGCCCTGTCCTTTACGTGGGAAAGCCTCTCAGTTTATGCCTTACCCCTTCTGCCTCTCCTCTTGAAGGTTCTGCTAAAGATCAAACGGGACAAGTCAAGAACAATACTGATTGCACCAGACTGACCATGCCAGCACTGGTACCCCCTCTTGCGCAGTATGACACTGCTGGAACCATGGCAGTTGCCTCAGACCCCTTCCTTGCTGTCCCAGCAGGCGGGCCAGATTCTGCACCCTAAACTTCAAACCCTGAACCTTGCAGCCTACCTAATTCCTTGGGTTCTCCAATAGCATCCCTCAGTAAGCAGGTGCTAGATGTCATTCTGGAGGCAAGGAGGCCTAGTACTAGAAAATCCTATGCTGAAAAGTGAAAGAGATACTGTTCCTGGAACCAGACTCGGGATGGGCACAACGGTGCCCAGCTTACCTCATATACTTCAGTACTTAACAGAAATCCTCCACAAGGACCTATCCTTCTCGTCAATTAGAATTCATGCCTCTGCCATTTCAGCATATTGTAATACTGAACCACCCCTCTTCTCTCACCCCCTGCTAAAGCAAATTCCTCAGAGGGGCCAAGAATCTAAGACCACCCCCCCCCCCAGGAGAGCCCCCCTACTCCAGCCTGGGACCTTAACTTTGTATTGGGAAAGCTCACTCTCCCTCCTTTTGAGCCAGCTGCAACTGCAGAGTTGAAATTCCTTTCTTGGAAAGCAGCCTTCCTTCTAGCCATCACTTCAGCAAGAAGAGTGTCTGAATTGCAGGCTCTCATGGCAGTGGAGCCCTTCATTACCTTCCATGCAGACAGGGTTTCCTTCAGCACCAATCCTTTCTTTATGCCCAAGGTGATGTCTAGTGTGGCCCTAAATCAGTCCATTCATTTGCCTACCTTTTTCCCAAATCCACAAAACAAAGGAGAACGAATACTACACTCTTTGGACATGCACAGGCCACTTCAATTCTATTTGGACAGGACTAAGCCTCTCAGAAAAATCTGAACAGCTGCTAGTTGGCTTTGCTGCAGAGGCAGAGGGGAAGGCCATTTCAAAGCAAACCATTTCTAAATGGATAGCCCATTGCATTAATTTCTGCTGTAAGCACCATGGAAAACCTACCCCACAGGGGGATAAGATCACATTCCACCAGGGCTGCATCTACCTCTGCAGCCTTTCTCAGAGAAGTCCCTGCCAGGGACATCCTAGAGGCTGCTACCTGGAGCTCTGTATATATCTTCACCAAGCATTACCACATGCTTATTATTTCTAAATCCAGGGCTGGTTTTGTCACTGCAGTCTTGCAGGGCTTAATAGCTGGCCCTAGTGCTCTCTAACTTCCTCCTCCATTCCTTAGCTTTGGGAATCGACCCAAATGTGATTACTGCAACAGTGAAACATGAAGAACATAGTACAGTTGTGTACACTTGCCATAAATGTAGATGTTCGAGTGTATTCACTGTTGCAGTCCTGGTTACCCTCCCTCCAGCCCCCTGACTTCTCTTGGCTCTACCTTTCCTTGTTTGGTGTATTTAAGCTTTCTGGTGCATTTGCTTTTTGATGGTGGTGTACCATAACATATAATTGCTTCCCATTATGGGGACACCTGACATCTGGGGCAAGAAAAACTGATGTAATGGCATCGACTGCATGTTTTGTACCCCTGACGTCATGGAAGAAGAGACAGCATCCAATGCAGGAGTCCAAGATTCTGGTATTCGGGCCAGCTGAGGGCTACCTGCAGGCAGATAACCCAAATGTGATGACTGCAACAGTGAATACACTAACATCTACATTTATGGTAAGTGTACACAACTGTACTTTTTCTCAAATGTTACCTGTGATGCAGGAATTGGGATCATGGGAATCCCCTGCCTTAGAATGTTGAGGTATATATGAGCATGCACAACAGTTTGTCACCGCGTACTATCAAAGAACCAACAGGAAACTGATTTTCTCTTGACCAGGTTATTAAAGGAAACAGCAGCAAAAACAGAGCAAAACTACCTGTTGTCATCGGATTCATCATGAAGTGCTATTTTAGTTGAATTTTCTCCTTGTATGTTTCACTGGGCAGATGATTCGTCCTTCACAGTTCGATCTTCTTTCGCCAGCAATGAAGATTCATCTGGAGCACATGGCAGGTGGTCTTACAGTGGGATGAGTGAATTCAGGTTGGTTGTTGGTTGTCTTGCACAGTGGACTGCAGTCAGGGTGGTGAGGATTACAAAGTAAAGGGCCTTTTCACCTCTGGCTTAAACTGTTCTTTGGGAGGTTTTTACATGAACCCAGTCACCCAGCTGCAGTTGGTGACAGGGCTGGTCAGGTGATGGAGGAAAGAGATACTGCTGTAAGAAATGAATATTTTCTTTTTATTATCCATTAGAGTTGATCTTTTCATTTGACACAGGGGAAGCAAATGGAAGGGCTATAGGTCTTCCCATTAATTTTTCACAGGGTCTCAATTTCCTTGTAGAATGTAAAGTGTCTTTCCCCATTTAAATTTTGTTTAGTACAAATCTTTTTAAATAGGGTCCTATTAACCCTCTCTACTAGTCCAAATGATTGCGGATGGTTGGGACAGTGAAGACTAAAATTAAAAACTGAGTACAAGGTACACCAAATTGCAGAATCTGTGTCTTGGGAATTCACCTCTATTCAATGCTCACAGTCCACAACACCTTCAATGAAACCAAGTAGAAGTGAACAAAAGTTTATTGTAATGCCAACAAACAAAGAATGGTTAAGCGCTTTCACTTGAATAAAACAAGCTTCCTCAGGGGTGAGCTTTTACAAAACATACATATTACTAATAGAACATTATTCTAAATGATGTGCTTTAGTCATCCGAACAAAGTCCAGCTCTACATTAACAAAAGGTCCCCAAGGTGGTGGTAGCTGACATTGTATTTTAAACAATCGCACAGCAATTAACATTCTAAAGTATCAAAGAGGAGACATGAGTGGTATACCAACTTTGGGTAATTTGATTAAATAAAGCTGCCTTACCTGCATGAGCTAGTAAAAGATATGCCTTTACCAGGTAAGGTGGCAGGCATCACCAGTCAGCCGACTGGATATTGCCATACTCCATTAGAAGATTTAATATATCCATCTTTGAGGCACTTCTGAACTTTTCCCTGTACTGCCTCAGCTGGAAAACTAACGCTATTAAAATCAGACATGTCATTGTTAAGAGTTTTACAATAGCATTACATAAGAATTATTACTTTTGTAATCTACTTGGTGGTATAATCTGTCAAATTATCTATACCCTTTTAGTAGGCACTCGAAAATTTTTAACGGCAAAAAAACTTTTTTTTTTTTTTTTTTTGAGCAGGTACGTCTTCAGTTTTATCTGGTGTTCTGGATAGGAATGCCCTTTAAGTCCTTTCTAGAAGAAAGCAATTAGTCACACACAAACAAAATCATGCTCTTTACCATTCTCAGCAATGGATAAAGATGCAGAATTTAAAACAGAACAGAGTATCAGAGAAACAGATGGATCAGGAAAAGAAAAAAAAAGTGCACATTCATATTTTGACTGTGCAGTCAAGAGGGGTTGAGTTTCATTTTAAGTAGTAGATGATTCAGTGTGAGGGATTAGGTACTGTAAGATCCTACTTAGAGATATTAAATGACCAAGATAATGTACCTGAGGTAACCATAGCTGTAATGTTTTCTGTTGACACTTTGTGTCCTTTTTCTGCAAGGATAGTTAAAAGATGCAGGGTATTCTGCTAACACTGCTGAAAAGAATCCGATGCTATTAGTAAATCATTTACATATTGCACTAACACAGACCCACCTAGAAATGTCGCATCCTTTAAATATATATTTTTTTAGAATTTGAGGAAAGAAATAAAAAAAAAAAAGATACATACAGTGCATCTTTATAGCAACCATGTCCATGTATATTACTATCCCTTATAAGTCAAAGTAAACAGAAACTGACTTTCAGAATGGATAGGTAGAGAAAAGAATGCTGAACAGAGAGTTGTTACAGAAAAATATTTCACTGTAGATGGTTATCAACCAAGTATCGTTGCTGGTTTTGGAACCACAGAAAAGTTGGTAATACTGCATTGTTTACAGACCTTGGATCTGGGTCAAACCTATAAGTATTTTATTATATTTTTTATTTTTACAGGGAGAATAGGAGTATTACAAAGACTTTTAGCTGGCTCTATTTATTTTTTGCTGTATCAGACTGCATTACAGGTTTGATTTCCTGTTGTGCTTCTGATTTCAGTGGATACCATGGAATTTTAGGGAGGAGTTTTGATAGATTCAATTTTATTTTTACAGGTTTTGCAGATTTTTTTACACTTACCTTACAGATCCTGGCAGGGGCAGCCCGTGCTATTGGACTGCCGGACTGCAGCCCCCCCCCCCCCCCCCAGCAGTAAAAAAAGAAAGAAAGTAATATAAAATACAAAGAAAGAAAAAAACTATCGCAAGTAGTGGACCTTCGCCCATGCGCGCTAACAGCATTTACGATATCCAGACTGCTGCTGAACCAGTCTGGAGCATGCACAGACTGTCTCAGCAGCAGTCCGGATTAAGAAGCCTTCAAATGCAGAGATCCCAGAAGTTTATGCAGTTGTAACTGCATAGGCTGTCACTGGAAAGGGATCGGACTTGGACTGCAATGTCCGCAGGCTGGGAGTCTCGTCGGGGAAGGATCTCTCGCGGGGCTTTCTAGTGCTCCAACGAACGAAGCTATGGAAGGATTTAGTGCTGCAACGAATGGACGAAGCTATGGAAGGATTTAGTGCTGCAACGAACTGACCTTTCCCTGTGTGTGTGTTTGTGTGTGTAAAATGCCCCAGGTGCTACATGGTGGTGGGTAGAGAATAAGGCTTGAACCCTGTACCTTGGGCCCAGGTGGCAAGAGCCTGAATTCCCTACCCACCACCATTTGTAAAAATGTTGCAGATTTTTCCCTCATACTTGTTCTGTTCCTCTTAAAATCTGTGGTTTCTGTATTTTTGTGTCCTTGCAAAGCCAGTAGTGCATTGGTGCACTGGTAGCATTGTTGCCTGACAGCTACATGTTCTCTGGTTTGATTCTTGGCTGGGGTGCCTTACCTACTGTGTGGAGTCTGTATGCCCTCCCTGTTTTTGTTTCCTCTAGTGTCCTCCCATCTTACAAAGACGTGTCTGTCTGGAGTGTTTCTCCCTGGGTCTCTGCTAAAAATTAGCTTTTGTTCCAAGTCAGACTTTCCTGGTTAACAAATGTTAAAAATGACACGCATTTGAATTTCAGACTTCATATTCTTCAGAAAATGCATGGTAACACAAAAGCTTTTATTCTAGCAATTTTCTAAGTGTATCAGATGGATATTTAAAATTTGTCCCTATTTTTGGGACTGTATTCCCCCATTATTGGCTGCATCCAGGTTCTGTGCTAAGGTTGAGAGCTATGGTAAGAACTAAATTCACTGAATATGTTTTGGGGGCTATATTTCCCCCATTACTGGCTTTGTCTGGGTGTTTTTTTGCTAAGAGGTTGAGGGCTATGGTGAGAACTGAATTCACTGAATGTTTGGGGGCTGTATTCACCCATTATTGGCTTTGTTCAGGTGTGTTGTGCTAGGAGGTTGACACCTGTGCTATGGTAAGAACTGAATTCATTAAATGGTAGCCATTTAAGTTTCCGTCTTCTTCTTTCACAAAACAGCTGATTTGGCATAGTGGTATGTTGCTCTGACTGTTTTGCACAGGGTCCTGGGTTTAAGGCTTGGCAGTGAAATGTTGGTGGTAACACAGCATTTTATTCTAGCAACTTTCCAACATTATACAAGCAGTGTTTAAAATGTGCCCCTGGTTTTTGGGCTTTTGCCCCCCCCCCCCCCACAATAAACTTTGGCTTTTTCCAGATTTCTTCGTGCTGCAAAGTTCAGATACAGCTGATTGAGTAGATTTTACAAGGAGCTGAGAGCTGCAGAGGAGCAAAAGTTTAGTGCTGCTTATGCTGAGTCTGCTTGCATTGTTAATAGCACAACAGGTAGTATACTTTCTTTGGATGCAGAAAGCTGTGGGTTCTACTCCCACAGTAGATAGATGCATTGCTGATACTGTACTGTGTTGCAAAACAGGTGGATGCGAAGATACCTAGTAACTATGAACCTGTTATCAGTTTGCCATCCATTCCCTATTGCAATATTGCTAGCTTATCATTTTTTTAGTGTAAGATAGGCAATTTATTCTTAAAGGGTAACTGGCACTTTATTTGTAGATGAACCAATTAAATACAAAGTTGTTTGCTAGCAGCAACCTCTTCATTGGTTACAGATCTCTTTAATGTGGAATTATTTAGATGACTTTTACTTCTTCAGAGATTGTGCATATGTACTGATACTGGTGGACTGTAGAAGTTTGAGTAGACATTTGATGGAAATGTTCTGAAGCAGTTTTGTCATTACTGATGCATGCATTTTGTTTCATTGTTTATTGGAAAAATTTCAAAACATTTAAAACCCCCTCTACTTTTTTGTACAAGTAATATAATTTAATACAATCAGGAAGGTGTATGAAAGAGCATGTGTATGTTTCGTGTGCAAGGGGCCTGTGATTTGAAAAAAGCCCAAACCCAAAGTTAATCTGCCACTGGCAAAATGTATTTTCTTTGAATGTGGGTTTCAGTGCTGTTTCAGTGATTGAGTTTTCAAGGGCAGAGAAGTTTTAATGCTAAGTCTGTTTTCATTGTGAGACTGCATTGCTTTGTTTAGCAGATATATCGATTAGTGTTTGCTCTGTAAAATGCAAAATAAAACTTTTAAATGAAGTCCAAATCATCGCAGAAGTAAAGCAGTATGCACATTAGTGTTTATGGTAAATGGGGTGAAATAGCCAAGTAATGGTTCATTGGAATGGCTGTAGAGGGGGAAGCTCCATTCGACCATGATTTTGTGAGGGGGGAAGGGCAGCAAACTCAGACAGCCCCGGCTGGAACTATACCTTTCAACTGTCCAGAGTTTTGCAGAATGAATAGATTTTTGCTTCTTATTTTTTGTTTGTTCCTCAAAAGTTGTGGTTTCAGACTTCATAACCTTCAGAAAAATGCATGCTAAAGCAAGACCTGTTATTCTATCAACTGTCTCAGTTTATACAAGAGCAATTTTTAGTACTGTTTATATGATCCCCCCATATATTTGGCCTTGTCCAGATTTCCTGCATTAACAGGTTGAGAGGTACATGCAAATAAATTGCTTTATAGAATTAGGCATATCCAGACCTCTCAACTGTCCCCGATTTTGGCTCAAAATGTTGCTCTTCCCCTAATAATCCCACTGCAAAATGGCAATTTTGGAAGAAAACATAGAGGGTTTACAATTAATAAGTAACTGTAATAATCAGTTATAGGTTACTTTTATTTCAGAAATGCATGTAGATTCTTTTATTTTGTCAGCTGTTCAAGTTAGCAAGCAGTACTAATATTAAAAAGTGTCCCTTCTTTGACAAGTTCCCAGCTGTATTGTGTGGCTGTTTTATATTTTTGAATCACATTTTTGGTCCATTTTTCATACAATTGTGTTTTTTTTTGGCAAGTTAGTGGCAAATCATTAAAGACTGAAGTTAGAAAATAATGGCAGACATTTCAGTTTCAGATTTCATACCCTTCAGAAAATTCATACTAATGCAAGACCTACTATTCTATTATCTTTCTAAGTTTGTAAGAGCAATATTTAAAAATTGTCCTTATTTTTGGGCCTTTGTCCCACTTCTATGTATGGCTTTGTCCAGATTTCTTGCTCTGAAGTTGAGAGGTATGACAAATGTGTCGGGGCCATCCCAGTCAGCCAGAGACATTTCAAATTGTGACATACTTGTTGCACCCCACTCCCCCATGTAGTGACTCTGGATGTGTCCAAGCAAGGCAAGGAGCAGTTATGCAGTGTAAATGTGCAGACTATTCCCCTCATCCAAGGTAGACACAAGTACTACAATGGCTTTTCATCTGTCCTTGATTTTGCAGAATGTTCTGGTTTCTGTCATATTTTTATACTGTTGATTTATGCTTATTATTATTCAGAAAGTGCCTGTTGCTCTGTGTTTAAGTAGCAGTGCTTTAATGACCATCTGGTAAGCTTGTCTGAGATTGTAAGGTGCAAGTAAGTTTTAATAAGCATACTGTTAAAGAATTGCCAACATTGAAAGCCTTTCTGTTGTTGCCATGCAGCGAATACTTACGTGACTAGATAACATATAAGCCTTGGGTATTGAAATGCATATGACAGTACTTATAATAAAGGACAGGATTACATTATTTTAAGAGCTCATTACAGGTATTACCTGCGAACTAAACAGAATGCCAATCTGTCATGTGTGGTCCATATCCTGTGCAGTAATCCTTTAAGCAATGTATGTTGAGCTTGTTTCCTGTTTGCTTTTCATTTTTTACTTTGATCATGTTTTCCCCATGAAACAAGAAGATAGTTGTTGTCAGGCAGCAGATCTTTTTTGGATAAGAAACATTTTTACAAGTGGGGGGTATCACAGAGATTGCTACTTTCAGCATGTTACTTGGTACTTTAATAAAGCGAATATAAATTATAATTAGAACTGGAGTACAAGAAGTGGTTTGAGTTGAGTGCTGCTTGTTTTTCTTGTACTTGATTTTGACTAGCATTCCAATAATGTATTTAAAAAGTAATTTATTTTTTCATGCCTCACAACCTTTTTGTTTCCATCTAGATATTAAGTAAGCTGTCATGCAGCCAATGGATTGAAATATGTTTTTTCTTCTATACTTCATTTTGTCTTGATTGGACTCTCATAATGATGGTTTGGCACCCAGGGCAGAGTATTTAATTAAAGTTACAGTTTTTGTGGTTTTGAGCATAGCTCCTCCCCTTTCTAGTTGGCCACACCCATCCCCATTGACCCCCACCCATTCAGCTATCTCCTGCAGCCCCCCTTTGATTTGAAGTCACCATCCGCCACTGGATCCTGGCAGTTTAGAGGAAAGAAAAATAACTATACCAATCCACACACCATTCAGGGGGGGAAGGGTAGGATAGAGGAGAGGTTTTGATCAGCCTTTTTCCATAGCACCCACTTACTGTCATTGCATCACAAGGTCAAAAGTTATAGCTCTAGCATTGCAGTTGGGATAATTGTGTCCAGAACTGACCACTCTTTCGGACCCTCTGAGGGTACTTTCACACAGTAACATCTGGACTTGATTTGACAACAGACACATTTCAACATGCTGTAGGCACATAAATTTGAATTAACTCTACTTTTAATTTTTCTCTTTTTTTTCTCTGCAGTCATAACATCACGCAACAACACAGACATCAGTCGTACATGAAAGCAGCAGAAAGCAAACAGTCATACCGCTTACCTTTTTTTTTCTGAGGGTACCGCCCTCAACACAAGGCACCTCCTTGTGTTAAATTGTCTCTCTTTTTGTTTATATAGATACACATATACAATAACAATGTGTCCTTAGTTGCTGTGAGATCCACCCACTGTAACCTTGAGGGTACCGCCCTCAACACAAGGCACCTTCTTGTGTTTATTTTTATAAATTTATTTAAATTAATAAACTTTTGTTAAGACTTGTGGGAACCACCCCCTATTACATTTACATACAACAAACAAGCCAATTTCTGTCATTCTACAAGGCAGCAGATACCATATACTGAACAAGTAACTCATTCAACAAATAGGAACCTCGTATACTTAAAAAGCAAAGTCAGGCATTCAGCCAAGCAGTACTTAAAAGCAAGGTCATCATTGAACAAAACCGGACATATGATATACTGGGTATATATTAGATCACTGAACGCTTAAAAAAAAGAAGGGATACGCGAGTCTCTATTCCTATAGAACTGGAGAGAGTGTCTCCAGGGTTGTAGAGAGGGAGCAGGAATGTCCTTAAAATAGAATATTCTGCACATCCCACCAACCAGTGGAGTGTAAGCATGCTTCTCCACTCCCTCTAGATGCACAGGGAGTCTAATACCAAGTTCGGAGTTGACTCCCTTGAAAAGCAGGAGACCCTCCCTTCCCTTATCTCCACAACAGACACCAAGAACTGATTGTCAAGGCGAAGGGACCTAGTTTAGAATTCTGAGAAATGCTTGCAGGATAGTGGCCAGTTGAAAGTACTTGGCCATGTTGATAAGACATCTGAGGGACTTCATTTACTCCTAGGACATTAAGAAGGCAAGCAAGAGGGAATTGGTGCCTCCAAAACATGAAGTAGAGCCACCTAACAAAGACAACATGCAGGGAGTGAAGCCTCCGCCGTAGCAGTCCACTTCTTTCATATGGTGAATGTAGCAAAAGTATGTCATGGTAGTTCCCTAAGAGGGACAAACACTGACAAGCTGGCCAGTGCAGGTTCACTTCCATGCTTGTAGCCTAACTAGGATCACCATTAAAAGGGCTGTTTGCTTTAGCAAGGAGAGTATCCAAGTCAGTCTGGTACTGCCCACTGGGAGAGTTGAAACCTGGGCAAGTCTGATGCGTAGCTTTGCACCCTAAACCCCATTGCGGCAGACTGATAACTTGTTGCCAACCTTGACCCCTCTTTGACCATCCTTTTTGCCAGTCAGGCATTTGCAAGAGGGTTTTTCATGTTCACAGTTACAGCCAGAGGTACTCAGCTTTCCCTGAAATCTGCCTTGGGTTGTGGAGACAATCCGTCTCCAACCTCGAGGCCAATGTAGATCATTAGCCATTTTTGAGGGCAACAAAATGAGTGTGCAAGCTGGCTTCATGGGAGGGGATAACCAGAGAGTTTATAGAAGTTGCCCTCCCCAGTCTTGCTTAAGGCCTAAATATAATTAAGAGCAGGTGCTTAATAATCTCCTTAGAAGTGTTATTTCATGAGGAGCTAGCTGAACTTGGACCATACAAAGCTTCATCTATTGCAGAAATGAAGACCACACACACGTGCATGCACTTTCCTTGCTTCTCTTGGAACCAGCTGGTTAGGAAGCCCCGAGTCCCCCCCAGTTGTGGTGTGTAAGTTGTTTGAGGACTCAATGGAGTGAGAGAGCATGATTAACATCCATGGGAGTAGGTAAGGCTGTGAGAGGGAGATACTTGAGAGAGGCCAGCACAAAATCAGATGATTAAGGAATTTTAAACGTAAATTGATTATGATCATTCTTCTGTGGATGTATAATGTTTTAGTGTGAAACAATGTGAATCAAATGACATTACGTTTACCTCAAAAGCTATGATCCAAGTTCTGAAACCTCCTTTATGGCTTATTGTTTTGATTGGACTTTTCCTACAGTTGGCAATTTTTTTCAGCTAAGGTCCCAGTTTCTGATGTCCTTTCATTTAACTAATGCACTCTGGCATAATGTACTGGTGCTAAAGTGTGTTCATTCCTAGAATTCCACCAATTATTTTTAGCTGCTCATGCATGGCTGTTATCTGAAACCTTGTTATAATCCAGAAAGATCTGTGTTCACATGCATAAGCATTGTAGATGTTTGTCTAGAGAAGAGCATGACATTAATAGTCGTGTGCCAGAGTTTCATCCCAGCTACTCAGTGTAAGACGCAAAAGAGGAGTTGGCTCAGTTCCCAGAAGTGGTAGAGGGCAAAAGCTTTTTGCATGTAGATTGCATGTAGACTTGTAGGATTGTGGTCCCCACAAAGCCTCAGGTTTATGTTGGTGTCATCACAAAAATTACTCTTAAGATCTAGCTGTATGTTTGGGTTGAACAACTTCTAGGTAATTCCATTAGCTTACAAGACCCCTCCCCAACCATTTATTTTGTGAGCTCACCTTTGACTAGTTATACTTGACTCTGAATGAGTCCACTGTCTTGGTCAAATACATTGGAAGTAAATAATGCATGCTCGTGGCTCCCATCCTTCTCTTAATTGGCTGGAAACAAAGAAATCAGGCCCTTGTCGTGTGAGCATGGATTGGGTATCTGGGAATGGGACACACCTGGGCCTGAGTACAGGCCAAAACAGAGAAGAATGGGTTGTCTCACTGTTAGACTTCTGACTCAGGGCTTGGTGGACATCATGCATATGCTTGCATTGAGCTCGAGATATATCAGTAGAGCACAGCTTTAAGAAATTGTGGTCTGAAACCCAATGCTGGCATAGACCTCTCCCCACACCGAACTGACTTCGGTAATTGCATGTTATGGCACCATTTCCTGATCCCCACAAAGTTCAGTTCTAGCTAATCATACGGCAGTATATTTTTGTAATGAGAGAGACTGCATCTTTGCTTCCAGGATCTACTAAAGCTCCTATCTCTGAGAAGAACATTAATAATGAGACCTAGTTCTTAGTTTCACACATCCACTAGGAACCTTCTTTTGAAGATGCCTTTGGGCTGAAGTAGAGCAGCTTACATGGACTACTTGCTGTATCTCCCTCCTTCAAAGTACCAGTTGAAGTCTAAGAAGCCCTGCCACATCAGTCTTTTGGAGCCTTTTATTAGGAATGCCATTAAAATGGCTTAGAGGCACCTGGTTTCTGCCCCATTGGCCTTGGGGGGTGGTTGCTGCCCTTAAACAGTCACCTGAGTGAGAGCAGATCAATGCACTAAGCATCACAGTGCTGACTCCTGTGTAATATGCTTGGTATAAAATAGGTCTGGGAGACCAGATCTTGTGCAGGCTTAGGGTCTTAACTCTTCATCTCACCTAAATCTATTTGTGGCATACCTGATGAGTTAGTCATCCCAAAAGAGGAATGGGCCTACTGAACATCAGAAGGCCTTCATCAATCAGAGTTTTGTCACCTTCAATACAGGTGAATTTTGCATAAGTGGTTAATTCCAGTGAGAGAGATTCACAGCAGCAGTCTTGACTGTGGTCTCTGTCTGCATGTTGGGGGAATGGTTCTGCGACATGGTGTCTGCTTGAAGAAACCTTGAATGGACCCATGGTTTCCAAATGTAATCATCTTATCTGTATTCTGCAGATTATAGCTCCACACCCACTAAGGACTGTACTAACAGGTCAGTCTGTGTCAGCAGAACTCTTAGCCAGGCCTCCGGTTCTACTACAGAAGAGATGTAGAGAGACTACTAATGTGGGATGTGTGACGTCGATCATGCGCCTTTATACCCTGACGCTCTGATGTCAGATCTAGGCGCCCATGACCGACGTCAGCCTAATACTTTGGTATTCGGGCCGACCGAGGACAGCGGACTACCCATAAGTAAGGACTGCAGCAATGTGGATCTTCGAACATCTACATTTATGGTAGGTACAAAACTGTACTTTTTCTTGCTAGCTCTTTCAGGTCACAATGTGGGTAGATGAGAGATTTTCATGAGATCAGTGTTGTAGCCATACATGAAACATATCCCTGCCAAGAATACTGTAAATCCAAACCAGCCTAAAACTGTTCAGGCACCTTCCTCTCATGCTGTGTGCTCAACTTAGCATGAGTCAACATACCAGTTTGAGGGATGTACAGTGACAACAAAACTCAGACCTTTTTTGCCACTAGTCTGTGTATGTAGACTTGTAGTGTCACGTCTGTTTTTATGTGCTCAGCTTCAACTGAGGGTCTTCATGCAGGTAAGAACCCTGTTTTTCTTTTGTTTTTTTTTTTTTTCTCGAACCTTTTTTCAGAAAAGAAAAGTGAGTGTGAACTCCAAATATATAGGGACTCCCACTCTAGCCATTTGTTCTGTTTAGGGGACGATCACCATGTCAAGTAGTGGTTAGCTTGTCAGTTTGTCCCATGATAGGAGCAGTTTAAATTCCCTTTGCATCTATATAGAAAATAGATATCTTCAGGATTTGGGCTTGGTTTCATCTTTCTCTGCTTCACGCCTTCTTCCTGAAGTAAACAATAAGTGAAAAGTATATTCTGTTCTTCTGGGTCTTTAAATGACAATTCCACAATGTCACATTTGCCCACTATACCCACCACCCACCCAACTATCCATATGCTTTTCTTGGGCTCTCTAGCATAACCTCTTTGGATTCCACTTTGCCCAGGATCCTTGCATGTCTGATCATTTGGTATATTTGACTGAGACACCCATGAAGGGAGAGACCAGGATTATTTTATTTTAGGGTGATGGAGGCATTTACCATGCTCTTGTAAGAGAACGACGGTCACTCTCGAAGGTTACGCCCCTTTCAAGTGGGAGACGCCCCTTTTTCTCTAGTACCTATGTGGATTGCTCAATTCTGATCTAGAGTACACTTCAATAAAAGTACTTTTTTGCCATTAAAACCAGTCTGCCATTGGATCCCCCTTTTTCTCTTTAAATTTGTTTGATTATATTTAAAGACTTTATTGCATATTAGACAAAAAAAGGTGGCTCCTTCGTGGGATTTCAGTTTTGTTTTAGAAAAGTAGTTCTATCTCCCTTTTGAGTGTGCTGCCAGATCTTCTCTAAATTTTTATCCTGGTAGATTTTCCTGCTGGTAGCTTTAATGTCTGCTACACGTTTCTGAATTACAGGCTCTTGTGTCTTTTTAATGGTTTATTTCTTGCAGGGACAGGATTGTTTTTGAGAAACTGTCCGTCCTTTCTGCTTAAAGTTGTCTCTAAATGTATCCTAAATCGAACTATGCATCTCCTTGTTTTATATCCTGATCCACAAAACAAAGGAGAAAGGTCTCTTCATTGCCTGCATGTTCACAGACTGCTGAGAAAGCTGGACAGAACTAAAACATCAGAAAAAATTTAATAGATCACTTACAGTACTGATGCTCTCCCATCCCTCTGTGTAATCCCTTCCCTGGCCAGAGTGGGCATCATTCTCTTTTTGTATTCTGACAAGGCTTCACTCAAAACAGTAGGGTTCAGCCTCCCTTTATGTCGCTCTTTCATCTCTAATATAAATAATAAGGCTTGGGGTTTCGTTCAGATGCTTTAGTACATAGAAACGCATCAGGATGGATAGTAGCATCATTGACTGATTTTCTTAAGTTTACTTATAATTACTCGAATGATGTGATTGATTCTCTGTTTGTGGTGATGGTTTTGGCATGAGGATATATAAGAAACAATGCAAAGTCAGTAATAAATTACATGCTAATGGTATGCACTGTAAGAGGGTGAAATGCTATGAAGGGGGGAGTTTTTTTAGGAATACCAGACTTCATACGAAAGGTAGTGAGATGTATGAGGTTTTTGATGTGTTGACTGAAGAATTTAGACAGGTTATTGTGATTCTGACATTTCTGAATTCGAAATGATGTGGTTTTGTTTTAGACAAAATGGAGCTAAACCATTCTTAGAAGTCACTAAGAGAGTCTGATAATTGAGTGAATTGTGAGAATGCACTTAGGATGTGTGTGACGTATTCAAGTGATGTAACTCCAGTTTGTGAAATAGTTTAACACTGGCATCTTTTAATGTCTGATATTAAGTGTAGGAATGTACTAGACCCTCAGCCACAGTTTGTTAAAGAATGGCCTTTCCTTAAAGAAAAAATCTTTTGAGTGCTAAGAATGGTTTAAATAAGCGAATGAGTAAGAAATTAGGGAATTTTCCATGTAATGGCTGTAACGTCTGTAAATATATTAATTCTGATGGGATGTTTGTGCATCCATTTAGCCATAGAGTTTTTGAATTTGATCTATTCGCAAATTGTACACACAGAATATAGTACATCTTGCAATTTGTCAAATCTGTAGTTGCTTTTATGTAGGAAAAACAGATGATTTAGAGACTGAATTAGGGAACACCTTTATGATATTACTAAGCAAAATATGAAGAATGCTTTAGCTAAATATATTAAGGAAGGGGCTGAGCACAGCTTTAAATTTATGGTTATTGATGAGTTTTTTTGTCACAGATAGAGGGGAGATGTTTAAAGCTCAAACAGGGAGCTTAGAAACAATGGATTCTTAAACCTGCTGCACATAAAGATAAAGGGCTAAATTACTTTATCCCTTTAAAACCTGAGCTTAAATTAAGGTCATTGAAATGATTGGTGTCTCACTTGAGTAGTTGATTTTTAGATCTGATAAAGCACCTCCTTACTGGTGCAAAAGAGCTCATCTTTTTTTCTCTGGTGTTAGTTTTTGGATATATTTTTTATTTTATTCTGTTAAAGTATTTATCCTTCAGCCCAGTGTCTGTGTTTTTTATGGACAAATAAGGGGGGTTTGGTTCAGATGCTTCAATACATAGAAACGCATCAGGATGGATAGCAGCATCATTAAATACAAACTAGTTAAACAGAGCTTACATACATATTTACATCTCAATAGCTAACTACAAAATGGCAGTCGGGCTTGCACATGTTCAGTATTTACACAGTTGTGCAAGCCCTTGGATAGCTTCTTAAAGGTATGTACACATACACTGATGTACATCCTCCCTCTTAAAAAGATTACCCTTTATGCAAAACAATGTTAGAGCTAGACATGCACTACTGTATACATTGGAAACAAAACACAATGTTCATGTCCAAGTTGCTTCATATCTGCTACAGGGTTTAGAGATTCAACCATATCTCGTAACATAACATTTGGGACTAAATTTAGCAACAGGGGGCAGTCTGCAGTGCACAACCCCTATCAAGAACTTATGGATTTGTCGTAGAAACAGGAATGTCCTGTGGAAATTTCTCTAGAATTGGAGCACTGGACAACTCGCTCTGAGATAAAGAATCTTTCTTGCAGGCTGTCTGCTGTGGTATAGGCTCGGGTACCAGTCTCAAATGCTTCAGATTCTGCCTAAAAATTGCTGCTCCTGATTCCACAATGTGTAGTCTCTGCTCTGGACCAGTATTCTTCACGACAGTAATCCGATCATAACCTTTGGATGTTTGCAGCCTTACAACTTTTCATAATATGGATTGAGTGGTCTGCTGGTAGGACTTATGGGATAGGTGCTTCTTCAACAGATTGGCTTTTACTGATCTTCTGTTCTTGACCCATGGAACCATCAATTGACTAATGATTGGTAACGTGGTTCTGGTTTGTCTCGACAGAAGTCTCTGAGCAGGTGAACCAAGATATTTATCATGAGGAACATTTCTGAGATTCAAGAAAACATCACTATTGTGTCATTTAGACTTCTCAAGTAACTGCTGTGCACTGCGCATTCTGCTAAGTCATTTGACTGTGGGTACTCTGGCCTACTTGTGACTTGAGTAAAGTCCCATTCTTCAGCAAATCTTTTGAACAGATGGCTAGTAAACTGCATGGCATTGTCAGAAATAACTTTGTACGGACTTCCATGAACAGCAAAATGATGCTTTATCTTAGTAATGACATTACTGGATGCTAGGTAAGGAAGTAAGTAAATCTCGAACCAATTGGAGTAAGAGTCTACTAACACCAAATAATGTTGACCATTCCACTCGAAGATAACCGTGACTACTGTCGACCATGTTAGTTCTGGAAGCAGGTTAAGCTGAAGTGGTTGTTCTTCTTTAGTATGTAGTAATACTAAGCCTCATCAGAAAGTACTCAATGTCTTGTGACATAGGCCAAAATACTTGTTCTCTTGCCCTTCTTTTGGTAGATTTGGTTCCTGGATGACCACAATGCAAGATAGTAATGTACTCATATTGCAAGGACTTTGGAACAATTACTTTTGGACCTTTCATTATACCTTTGTCAGCCAAAATCTCATCTCTATATGGAAAATATGGTCACAGTTCTTGAGGTAAACTAGATTGCTTTGACAGCCATCCTCTATTAAGTGGTTGAGCCTTTGTAAAATTGAATCTGTAGCCGTAAGATCTCTCAACTCATCGAGACGTGGAAGAAAAATTTTTCACTTCCGTGACTTAAAAATCATCAGTTGATTGAGAACCTTGATTTTCATTCTGTTTAGTGGTGTTTTGGGGTGATCTGGATACTGTATCAGCAAGGTGATAAAGAAGTTTGCCCTTGTAGAAAAGATTGAAATTGTACTTTTGCAAACTCAGCATCATGCATTGCAGTCTGGTTGGAGCTGAATGTGTGGCTTTCTCAGGATTGTAACTAGTAGTTGGTGGTCTGTTTCAATCTGGATTAGGTCTACCATAAACATAATCATGGAACTTCGAACATGCAAACACAATTGCCAAACGCGCTTTCTCAGTCTAGGCATACTTCTGTTTAGTTTGAGTAAGAGTTCTCAAAGCATAGGCAACAGGTTGATCCTCTTGTAGAATGACTGCAACAAGTCCAAATTTTGAAGCATCACAGGAATGTGTAACAGGTTTGTGAACATCCTAGTATCTGAACTTTGGTGGACTAGCAGCTCTCTGTTTCAGGGCATGAAATGCTCTTTGTTGCTCTGACCAAGACCAGGATACATCTTTGTGTCAGCTGTGAGTGGTGTTGAAAGTTTGCTCAAATCTGTAATGAACTTGCCTAGGTAGTTGACCATGCTAAGAAAATGTTGTAGGGCTTGAACTTTGTCTGGAGCTGGCATCTCGAGAATGGCGGTTTGTTTTGAAGGATCTGGTTGTAGGCCTGTACTCATGAATAAATGAACAACATAAGTAACTTCTTGTAGCCTGAACTTGCATTGATGTGCATTGAGTTCAAGATGAACTTGCCATTTTCTAGAACTTTTCTGAGGTTTCTGTCATGTTCTGCTTCATCACGACCACCTACTAGTATGTCGCCTACAATGATAGCACAAGGATACCCAGAAAACATTTGCTGCATTGCACGTTGAAAGACTTCACTTGCCGAATTTATCCCAAATGGCATTCTCTGAAATCTGTACCTGCTAAATGGAGCACTGAAAGTAGTGAGCAATGAGGATTTCTTGTCAAGCTGAATTTGCCAAAATGAACTCTCTGCACTTTGCATCTAAGACAGAAAAAATACTGACATTTGGCATCATGGCTGCGACTTTGTGAACATTGGATGATGTCTTTTCAATGCTTTGTTCAAAGCTCATAGATCAGTACATATTCAGATGTCATCTGGGCTTTTATGAGCTACCACCATGAAAGATACCCATTCAGTTGGAGTTTCCACTGGGCAAATCACACCATTTTATCTCGCTCTGTCCTGCATGGCTGTTGGAACTTTTTGTGCTGGCCTGATAACTATACTGATCTCTGGGGCTAATTTCATACAGTACACAACTAGAAGTTTGCATTTGTCTTTGAAAAGATCAGCATAGGTAGAAAAATGTGCTGGGCAAAATTAGAGTAGTAATCTTTTAAGCTAACATGGTGAACTTCCTTGTTAAATGAAGTAGTCGCATTTTCAAACAGTCTCTGAGCCCAAATAATGAATGAATGTGCCTCTTGACCACACAAAATAAGTCGTAGTTTCTTCCTGCAGAGTAACATGAAAGCACTACTGAGCCTTCAGTTTGAATTTCTTCATCTCCATAAGCAACAAGTTTTGCACACCTTGCCTAATCGAGCCTTAACTTTACACACTAGCGAATGTTTCTGCAGACATAACATTGCACTTAGAACTGCATCAACTTGGAGCTCTTTGGAGTTGCCATTTATCTGAAAAGTACAAAATACTTCATTCTTTGCCCTTAATTCTACTGCGCTGACCATTTCATGAAGCACTGACATGCCATCAACATAAAGAATAGGTTTGTCACAGTCCAACTGATCAACCCTTTTCTTAGAATGTGGGTCTCTTGATTTACTAAAACTTTTGAAATGATTCTATTTATTTTGTGGCATTGTTGACCAAAAGCGGAGCATTTTTCCCTTTTAGGTTCATGACTTCCACCACAGTTACGACAGTTGGCAATGAAGCTAGGCTGGGGCCCATGCTTTACTGAGACTGTGTGAAGTCTGGAATTTGATAGAAAGTTCTGGGGTTTACTAGTAGGTGGTGGGCCCGTTTCTTTTAATCTTGTGCTGCATACTATCAACATGAACTTTATCACTGTGCCTTCTAGAGCTGCTTTCATTTAAGCATATTTGTGAGCTCGTATATCTGACAAATCTCAGTGGTCTTATTCATATTTAAATCACTGTCACGAAGCAAAGACCTTCCCACAGCATAATCTTTTATACCACACAAGTCTTTATCAACTTTTCCCTTAAATCACCAAATCTGCACGTTTTAGCTTTATTTCTCAAGTCTGCTATATATGCTGCAAGTTTCACCAGGCTTTTGATCCCTTGTATAAAATAAGTGCCTTTCCATTGTAACATTTGTCGGGGGGGGGGGGGTTACACATTTCTCCAAATTTATGTTTTAAGCAGTCTGGGTCCTCCCTTGATTCAGCTGGTACAGCAGTGTGCCGACCCCCCCCCCCGCAGTATAAATAGCAGGTGCATATACAAATGAACTTTCTCTTTCAATAGCTTCTGACCCAGCTAACTTAAGTAGAGTAAAATGATTTTGTATGATCATCAGAAAATGCAGCCTGTATGAAAATGTACTCTTACTCACTTTCCAGTTCTCATCACAAACACTGAAAATATGGCCCCTGTAATTATGTACGAACAAACTGTGCTGTGAGCTTGTAATAACATTCAAATGCACAATATACTCTTCGAAGTACTTTGCAATGGCTGTACTCTGTGAAATGTGACTTGTAATGGCTGTACTTTGCAAAATAGCTCTACTGTAACACTGCATAAACATGCAAACACTTTATACACTTCTGAAAACTCTCATATCTTTGCTTAATATGAAAAATACATACATTGCAAAAATGTGGTAGTTTCCCCCTTGTGGTGGTCGTTTTATGCAATTCTGACTATTTCAAACATTTTCCATAGTAATTCAAATATTTCATCAATATACAAATCTGTTTATGCAAATGTTTAGAGCTTCTGTATGCTTTGATGTTAAGTTGTCTATCTCTCCTTCATTCTTGCTGGGTTTGGAGCCGATCTTCGGCTCCGACTCTGACATCTTCTAAAGCTTGAGAGCTACATACTGGCTCGAGGCCTCCCCATATCCCATGATGCCTGGTGCTAGAAACCCAGATCTCGTTAGCCGCTTCTACTGCGAGATTGCTGTACTGGCTCAGGTCATACAAAACTTTAATATTGTGTCTTTTTCTGTCTTAAAACTGGTTATTTTTGGCATGGAAATTATCGTTGGATAGATCTTTGGTAATTATAGTGTGTTCGTGTCTGAATCCTTGTCTTTTCCCCTCAGAAACTCGTTTTTATTTAGAGTTTCCCCTCCCCCTTCTCTTTTCTCCCAAGGTTCTCCGTTTAAGTTAGAGGATAACCTTACATCTAGAAGGTGTCCGTTTAAGTTAAAGGAAAACCCTTTTTTTTTTCCTCTCTCTCTTTAAAAAAAAAAAAAGTTAGTTAGTTTTGCTATAGTTCAGTACAGTTTTTTGTAGTGTTAGTGGTTCTGGTAACTGTAGTATATTTTATTTTGATTTGTTACCTTAACCTTTTGGTGTGTGTGTTTTTTCCTTGGTTTTTTATTCTGTTAGGATGTCCAAGGATCTGAAGCCGTCTAGATTCAAGAAGTGTGACTCATGCTGTTCGAAGATGTCTCTGACAGATGGTCACACTTCTTGTGTTTGTCTGGGTGCTGTGCACCTGCAGGACTCTTGCTCGGTCTGTCATGCCTTCGGTCCAAGAGTCCTGCAGGAGCGCAAAAATAAATTGATTCTGAGGGGTATGCTTAAACCCCAAGATTCACCGGTGAAGACTCAGCCGGCAAAATCTTTCAGGCCACCTAAACTGTCGGCTCCCAGTTCAGAGCCGTCGAGTGAAGCCACACAAGCCGTTTGGCTCCGGCTGGAACCGATGTCCCTCCCTCCCAGTCGGCTCCGACACGGTCTTCGGAGCCGGCTGAGAGTCTAAAGAGATCCAGGTCTCCTCCTTTGGAGTCGATACGTTCAGCTCCGAAGTTGCCCCTGCCCCAATCGGAGCGTAGTCACCTATCATCCCACTTTTCTCGGTCCTCTAGACTTTCGGACCATGACTTGGAAAGAGTGGTCAGTAGGCTCTTAAAATCGCAGGCCCTAGCTAAAATGTTGTCCAGCCCTCCTCATCAGGAGTCTGCTCCATCCACAGCTGTAGATATTCCTCCTCCGACTCTTCCTATGAGCTCGGAGCCGGAGTTCGTTGGGGTTCGAGTTGTGGAACCGTCGGCGCCAATACCCTCTCTTTTGGTCCCGTTTTTGGCTCCTTCCTTGGAGGGACCTGGGTGCCAAGACTCCCTAGGCTCCGAGGGGGCAAATGGCATCGGACCCTTGTCCGACCCCGCTCTCCCTCTTGGTGCTTCGGCGCAGGTGAGCTTGGCTACCACATCTGCCTCAGAGCCATCTCCCTCGGTGCGGGGAGGGCTTCTGGTTTCTTCTGAGCCTTCCCTGCGTCTGGGCAGGGACACCTTCGAGGTGATGAGGAGTGTACTGGCCCCTGAGTCAGTTCCACGATCGACCCCATCAGCTCCTCTCCCCAGGGTGCCTGTGTCAGCCTCTGCCCCTCTTCCAGACCCCAAGCGTGGGGATCCAGCGCTCCAGGACACCCCCTTGGGTGTATCTTCCTCTTCCGAGGCCTCTCCTGATCTTTCAGAAGAGCCACCTCGCAAGAGGAAATGCAAGAGGAAGCATGTTGACTCCCCCGAGTCTGTCACATCGGATATCGACTTAGAGGAGTCAGAAGGGTCCCCAAGATCCCCCTCTGAAGAGGTCTCCTTTTCAGACATCCTTGAGATGCTTAGGCAGAGGGGGAACTGGACTGCCCTAAGCCCTTCAGAGGATGAGTCTGTATTCCTGGATGCGTTTGGATCCTGACCTTTCACCTCCTGGGTGTGTCTGCCTTTTGACCCACTGATGTCTGTGGTGGCTCGGAAGGCATGGACGGCTCCAGTCACAGTGAAACCGACCAAATTCATTACTGCACCGCAGGACAAACAGTTCTTGACCAAAGGTGTCCCCGTTGATGCCATGGTGGTAGCGGCGGCCACAAAGAAGGAGTTGGCTGAAACTTCATCTGTCCATCCCCCTAACAAGGAGTCCAGGACGATGGACAGATATGGGAAGCGGGATGTTCTCTTCAGCAACCTTTTCTATGCGGTCCCTGAATTACCTGTGCCACTTTACCCGCCTTCAGAGGGATCTCCTGAAAGAGCTTGGAGATGCCCTCTAAGATCCATCAGCTGAGGGGGCCCAGGCTAAGGCAGCCTCCCAGCTGGCGACTCTTAACTCAGTGGTAAACTCCTCCATGAGGCTCATTTCGTATGCAGCCGATGGGGCAAGTAGAGCCGCAGGCACAGGCATGGCCCTAAGGAGGCACGCTTGGATGCGGCTATGTAACTTTGCGGAACCTTTGAGTGTCTTTCACCAACACCCCTTTTGATGGTTTCTCTCTATTTGGATCACAGGTGAAGAATACCCTTAGGTGTGAGCAGGAAGGCAAGTCTCTCTCTGCCATAGGAGTCCGTTTTTCCACTCCTTCCAGACCATATCCCAAGGGTCAGAAGAGTGGAAAGATGTGGGGATCAAGAAGTTCAGGATGTTTCAAAACTGCTAAGAAAAAGGGCCATCCAGCAAGTCCCAGCAGACCAGCATGGCTCCGGAATTTACTCAAGGTTCTTTTTGGTACCAAAAAAGACAGGACTGGAGACCCATTTTGGATCTCAGCAGACTAAACAGGCCTGTACAAAGAATGAAGTTTCAGATGGTCACGCTACAGTCCATTTTACCCTTCCTGGGTCAGAACAATTGGATGTGCTCCATAGATCTTCAGGATGCGTACTACCACATCAAAATGGACAGGTGCTCCAGAAGATTCCTGCGCTTCCAGCTGGGAGCCAGCCATTATCAGTTCAGAGCTCTGCTCTTTGGTCTCACCACAGCCCCCAGGGTGCTCACCAAATGTATGGCAGTAGTTGCCACTCACCTTAGACAGCAAGGATTCCAGGTGTTTCCGTATCTAGAAGACTGGCTCCTCACTGCTACCACCAGGCATCACCTTCTGCAAGCCAGAGACTACACTATCCAGACGTGCTCCAGACTAGGTATCACTAAATTTCAAAAAATCTGCTTTGTTGCCTTGTCAGTCTATCATCTTTATAGGCACAAACTTAAATCCAAAAGACTGGTCAGCCAGCCTTCCACCAGACAGGGTGTTCCAGCGGCATGTCCAGGTCTTGTTACAATGCAAGAGAATTCAAGCCAGGTTTGTCCTCCAAACCCTGGGTCTCGTAGCAGCAGCAATCATACTCGTCCCACTGGCACGTTTTCACATGAAGATCCTCCAATGGCTTTTTACCCAGTGGTCCTTCCAGCAGCTTCCCATGTCTCACATGATTATCATCACAGAAACCTGCAAAATGACCTTGCATGGTGGATGGTGGTCTTATCAGTTCCCCTGGGCAGACCTTTTGTACTTCCCCCTCCAGTTGCTACGGTGACCACAGATGCCTCCCTGATCTGGTGGGGGGGGCATTATCAGGGCAGAACAGTCCAGGGTACCTGGCAACCTTGAGTACCATCTGCACATAAACGTCTTGGAGATGAGGGCTGTGCTTTTAGCGTTGCAAGCTCTTCAGGACTCTCTTCCTACCGGGACAATTGCAATTCAAACGGACAATATGTCAGTTGTGTGGTACATCAACAAGCAGGGCGGAACCAGGTCCTACCCCCTATGTCGAGAAGCACTCAGACTTTGGCAATGGGTGATCTCTTCCCAACGGTTTCTGACCGCAATGCAAATCTCTGGGAAATCCAGTGTCATAGCAGACAGGCTGAGCAAAGCTATTCTCATGCCTCATGAGTGGTCTCTGAATCAAGTAGTAGCTGCCCAAATCTTCTGCAGATGGGGGCAACCTTGCTGCGACCTCTTTGCCACCCCCTTCAACAGCAAATGCAGCAACAACTTCTCTCTCCTACCACATCCAGAGCATTCCCCCAGAGACGCTCTAGTCCATGACTGGTCTCGGGGACTTCTGTACGCATTCCCTCCTTTTCCCCTAATTCCCAAGCTGATTCAGAAAGCTACCGTATTGGGTTGCAGAATGATCCTCATTGCTCCGTACTGGCCTCGACAAATATGGTTTCCGTTCCTTCATCATCTTATCGAGCAGCCTTGGACTCTTGGATCCAGCTCCATCCAGACCTCCTGATACATCAATCGGGCAGGCTGCATCATTCTCTACAATCTCTCTAATTGCATTAAACTAACTAATGTTCTTTACTTAAATTGTTCTCCAATTCTAGACAATACTTTATTCAAATACCTTCTTAACCTGATGTTAGCCTAAAATTTTTCTAAATTTTTTTTTGGTATATTTTTTTTAACTTGTTTATTAGTTTTGTAGTGGAGCATAGTCTCAACATTTCTCTGTTTTTTTTTTCGTCTTGCTATTTTTTTGTATAATTTTAAATTGTTTAGTTGTATGATAGCGGAGCTTTTCTCCCTGGGCCTCCACTGAAAATGGGCATGTATCCACCTGGACTAGCCCGGTAAACAAATGTAAAATAAATAAGTAACTTTATCTATATGGCTGACTTCTATCATAATCTTTATCTATCAGCTCAGGAAGAAAGAATTGCCTGTTAAACCTAAGGGCCACTCCACCAGAGCACTAGGCACTTCTGTTGCGTTTCAAGCTAGGTTGCCCATGGAATCTATTTGTGCAGCAGCCACTTGGGCAAATCCTCATACTTTCATCTCGCATTATAAGCTGGACGTGGTTTCCAGGAGCAGAGCAGAGCAGATTTTGGTTCCACTGTTCTGAAGAGTCTGTTCCACTGAGCTACCCAGGATATTAGGTGCTAGGGACGCTGTCCCAACCAGCAAGAATGAAGGCGAGATAGACAACTTAACATAAAGAAGTTATGTACCTACCATAACGTTCTATGTTGTCTCCTCTTGCCTTCTTGCATCCCACCCTCCATCCCCCTATCCTACTAGACCGAGAAGAGTTTTCTCTATGGATTTACACTGGCTGAGTCTTCTCTGACTATCCCACTCTACCTAGTAGTCTCTATAGTTGGGCTTGGGTATGATGGGATAGGATTCCTTCATTACTTTGTCTGCTGTTAGTCTCACCAAACAAGATCTGGGTTTCTAGTGCCAGGCATCATGGGATATGGGGAGGCCTCGAGCCAGTATGTAGCTCTCGAGCTTTAGAAGATGGTTGAGTCAGAGCCGAAGATCGGCTCAGAACCCAACCAGCAAGAAAGAAGGCGAGCGGAGACAACATGGAACGTTGTGGTAGGTACATAACTTCTTTTTTCATATTATGCAAAAAGAAATAGTGCTGAGCAAGTTTTAATACCTGAAATTCATTTCTGACCTGTTTTATGAAGTATACACATTTTTGGGATTGTCCACTGCTGTATATTCCAACAGCATCTGGACAAGTGCTTTAAATAATTTTCGCCAAGCAGTTTTAAACTTCATGCCCTTTGGCTATGCTGGTTCTCACTTCAGGCTCTTTTAGATACACTGCTTCTGGTACCATGTCCTTTAGACATGTTGCTTCTTGCACCATGTCTTTTGTTCGTCTCTAACAAATAAGGCTTGGGGTTTCATTCAGATGCTTTAACACATAAACATAGGATGGATAAGCATTATCATTAAATACAAACAAACAAATTAGAGCTTACATACATATTTACATCTCCAACAGCTAACGACAAAATGTCAGTCAGGCTCACACGTGCTCAGTTATTTATACAGTTGTGCAAGCCCTTGGATTGCTTTTTAAAGGTATATATACACACATTGATCTACACTTTCCAAGTTTTGATGTATCCATAAATCACTTTTACACTGGCATGTTCATCAGTGCTAATGGCAGATGTATGGAGAAAGGTGCTTGAAACTTTGTCAACTGATCGAATGTACAATACCCTTGGCAGGATATGTCCCATATTGTAGATGGCTACTGCAGCAATGATCTGCTAAAACATCTACTGTTATGATGACTTAAATTTTGCACAACTGTACTTTCCAGTCCATTCAGGGTCTTAGGGGCTTTAACTTTTGCATGTGTTTGTAGATGGTCACTCTGCATGGGGATTTTGCACTTGCCTCACATAGGCATCCTTGGTAGTATCACTGGACATGATGGATGCTTTCTGACAAATTATCAAAGATCTGTGCTGGATATTCCTTCAGTCCACTGTGTGGGCATCCCTTCCATTACAAGGTGCTTTCATACAAGTTTTCATCACTGTCGAGTGTTAAAGAATTTCTTTATCTGAATAATTAGCTTCTCATTGCTGCATCCTGGGATTCCTTGAAGATGGCACTCCTGTGGCTATGGTCAGAGTGAAGCCCTTTGGAAGCTACTGTGAATTGAAAAAAATCCCTCCTTGGGCTTTGCATAGTGGAATTTGTCCATTGGGGCCTAGATGTACAATCTCTAGTGTCGGTCCCACTTGTCTGGGAGGGTCCCAAAGGTCATAGCCTTGATCTCCCCATTGATGAGTATGCTACATTTTCTAAGCTTAATTGTGGACAGAATTTTCATGGTACTTTTTGTATACCTGAGGATGCTGATATTGCAGGGGGTTATGAAGCTTTAGAGAATTAAGAGCCACCAGGTGCTCATGTACCTACTGCTGGTATGAACCTGTGTTGTACAGCACTCCCACCAATGTGATGATGGGTTTTTCCTTCCTATAAATGAACCTGCACATATGTTGATGACAGATTCTTTCCTGCCAGCTGAGAAGCACAGATAAAAGCCCATGTGGTGCTGGGGATGTAGTTGTTGGTGGACTTCATCTGCTTGAGCTCAGAGCAGTGTGATCCTGAAGTCCTTGTGGAGACAGTTGAATATGTAATCTCTAATCAAGGTGGTCTGCAAAGTGCCATCCAAAGAGGCTGGGGGGGGGGCAATGTAGTCGTACCAGTTCAGCTGGGGAGAAGTGCTTTCTTATATTCAACCATAATTTTATGCAAGAGACATCATTCTTTCAGCATTCATATCCCAGGTGAAGGGAACAAGTTAGCTGGGAATGTGAGTTTAAGCTACTAGCCCTCTTCTGAGTTCTGGGTACAAAAGTCAACACTGGTAAGGGTATTTCTGAAATGGGGCATTCTGGAGGTTGGCATTTTTACCACCTGTGAGTAGTCCATCCTTCTGCTTAATATAGTAAGGCAAAGGAGAGACAATGTTGGCATTTGTTGTTGTTCCTCTTGGCATTTGAAAATCATGTATGCCTTCCAGCCATTCCTGCTGATTCCAGTCCACATTGTAAAACTTTGTGAAAAAATGAACTCATTCTTACTCCTTGATAGCTGGGAAGAGAATGATTTTATGACCTGAAGGCCTTAGTGATGCAATAACTTTTCTCCATCATAGTAAAGGGTGGTGTCACCTCTGTTGTGATCAACTCTATCTCGGGTGTGGCTAATTGTATAGAACCCCTTATTCATGTGTTTATTGCTAATGGGTTTGTTTGAGAGGTTAATACTGTTAGAAGCATAGACCGGTCTGGTGGAATGTTTTCCAAGTGAAAAAGGTTCTCATGTTTGGCAGAGCATTATCCTGTGCTGCCTAGGTTGTTTCACCTACATAAGATTGTAACCTACTTCAACCCACCTGTTACAGTATAGGTCTCAATTCCATAATTAGGTTACATGCGTCAGCGGTTTCTAAGCATTGTGATCTTGAAGAGGGCAATATTTTACCCTAGCATTGGTAGGTTAAGCAGCTCTTTAATGTTGCATCAGTAGCCACTGTGAAAAATCCCCCTCCCATGAGACTAGCTTGTTTGTAGCCCTTCTTGCCTCTGTCTTCATCAGTGTCTTGTCTCTGTGGCACTGGTGTATTTCTTGGGGGGGGGGGATACTGTTACAGGTAGTTATTTCTGTGCTTCACATCTTGGAGCTTCTAGCCTTCATATCCTGTGAACTGCATCACTTTGAGTTTCCCTCGGTGCCTAACTGCTGCTTTCTGCCAAAGGTGGTTTCAAAGCATTCCATTAATCGACTCCATCTATCATCTAGTTTTTTTTGTAGCAGTTGTAAAAAAAAAATGTAAGTTAGAGAGCTCTTTACACACTGGATACTCATTGTGAAATTGGTATTACCCTAGGAGTGTGCATGAATTTTGGAAGATGACCAGTGTCTCTCTTTGCTTCTGGGAGGAAAGGGCTTGTTGACAAGCAAACATCTGGTGGATTGTCAACTGTATTATTTATTTATTTATTTTTTTGCATGATTCTGCAAACTTCTCTTTGACAAATGCTGAAGAGAAAGGCCCCTTTAGAAGTGGGTGCCTTCATTGTTTGCTTCAAGAATTTTTAATTTGCCAATGTTTGTGCTGTGGCCACTGTTCCTTGGTGCTCACTTTGAAAAGGTTTTATTGCCTTATCCATGACTGTGTTGGTCTACTTTTGGGAAGCCTTCTGTAAGGGCTGTGGTGATTTGTTTCCCTCTACCTTGTTGATTCTACATGGGGTATAGCATAACTAAGGACCTGTTAAGTTGGGTCATTTATGATTTATACTGGAGTTAACATTCTGACTGTATTGCTTGATGTACTGAATGTCCCTCCTTGAAAGGTCTGGAGTATCCTCCTGCCTTACCTGTGTGGATAAGTAGATCTTCATCCTACAGCTGTTTTAAGTTCACACGGAGTTAGTCAAATATATATTTTTTTATACTTGGTTAATAAGGCAGTGTTTTAACTTTCAGAAAGGTGGTCACTGATTGTTAAGGGCAAGATGTTCTTCGTGTTTCACTGTTGCAGTCATCACACTTGGGTTATCCTGCCAGGGTTAGCCCTCAGTCGGCCCTAATACCAGAGACTTAGTGATGTTCTTCGTTCCACATTGCTGCAGTCCTTACTATTGGGTAGTCCGCTGTCCAGTCGGCCCGAATACCAGAGTATATGGCTGACGTCGGTCAGGGCGCATTAGACTGACGTCAGTACGTCAGGGTACTAATGCGCATGACCGACGTCATATCCTCAGTCTTTTTTGCCGCATGGTCCGATGCAGAAGCAGTTTTGCGAGTGCAGGTTGGCGTTCTGAAATATTTCCGAAGCCGGAGTTTCAGACCAAATCAGAGTTGGCTAAGTACCCCGTTGGGGAACATTTTGGTTTTTTCTTGCCTCAGTATTTAACCGGATGTCAGAAAAAGTGAATAACTGTATTTCTTGTGGGAAACAGATACCTCATAGGGATTACCATACCTTGTGTATACCTTGTTTAGGGCCTGAGCACGACGTTGTTGGATGCCGCTCTTGTGCTAGGTTTAACAAACGCACTATTAAGAGACGGTTAGACTGTGCCAGGTTAGTGTTTGGGAAGCGTTGCAATTATAAAATGCCGTCGGATGCTCCGGCCCGCTTCGCCCAAGAAGCGCAAGGACAAAACAGCGAAGCCTAGGGTTGATGAACCGGCAGTCCCGGACGCCGGTTCTTTAGAAGGCTCAGTGGAGCCAGAGGTTTTGCCAGGAGTTTCTTTGGAGTCTCAGGCAGAGACTTTACTGTTACAGGATGTGCCTTCTCAGGAGGTAGGCCAGGCTGAGGGGCTTCTCAGGTAACTGTTCTTCCCTCTCTTCCCAAGGTAGTTAGAGCCTCTCCTTCTGTTGCCAAAACTTCTTTGAGAGGTAGGCCAAGTTCAGCTTCAGTGGGGGCTTCTCCTAGCATTTCAGGTTCTGTGCCTAAGAAACATATGCTTAAAATGGCAGAAGATTTGATCACTATGATTAGAGGTTCTATGCCCCCTCCTGATAAGAGGCCTAGGGTGGAACCGCAGTTTGATAGTTTTGAACAGTGTTCAGAGGCTTCTGAGTCTTCTGCGGAAGATTTGCAGGAGTATCCTCCTTATTCTGATTCTGATGTGGATGATTCCACTCCTACAGCTTCTCCTCCTGAGGATTTCTCATTTTCGGAGACTCTGCATTCCATGAGGGAGCACTTTAAATGGGAAGGCCAGGATTACTCTGATTCCAGGAAAAGGCTTAGGGAATTCTTGTTTTGCCCCAGCATAGGCCCTTAGCTATACCTCCTGTGTTGAATGTGGTGGAAGATGTTTTGCAGAGGCTTCCCTGAACCCTGATTCTTTGCCTCCTGCTCCTGTTAAACCTGATAGGTACTATAGGGTGCCTGAAGCTCATAAGTATCTTTTAAGAGTCCTAGGGCAGACCCGAAACTGTTTCTCAGGGACCTAAAGGTGTTAAGGCCTCTGTGGTTAAAAACCCTGTTCCCACTGATAAAGAGGCAAGGGCTTTGGATAGATGGGGAAAGAAAGTGTATACTTCTTCCACTTTAGCCATGAGGGCGTTGAATTGTCAGTTTCACATGCTTAAATATCAAAATTATCTCCTTTCACAACTGAAATCTAAGGTGGATGCTTTGGCGGAAGGTATTGAGTGTAAAGAGTTGCTGGATTTAGTTCATGTGTCTGAACAAGTGGGTAAGCATTCTTTGCAATGTGGTTTTGATGCTGTACAGGCCTCCTCGAGGGTGGCTGCCACTAGTTCTGTTCTTCGCAGGCATGCCTGGTTGAGGGATCAGAATTTAGCTGAGCATGTTAAGACAAGGATTTTGGATGCTCCTTTACAGTCTGATGTGTTGTTTGGTTCGCCTGTGGAAGCAGTTTTAAAGAAAATGGAGGACAAAGCTAAGTCTATGCAAACTGTTAAAGATTTTTGCAGGTGCAGCCACCAAGTTTAGTAGAAATTGGCCTACTAAGGGATGGACATATCCTGCTTATGATTCCCAGTCTAGGGGTAGGTCTAGACGTGGTAGGGGCAGAGCTCAAGGTTCTTTCAGGCCTAGAACAGGGAGTTCACCTGCTCAGACTTCTGGTGAGGGCAGGGGTCAGTCCTTTCGTAAACAGACCCAATGACCTGCCTTTTCAGCTGCCAGTAGATTCTCGTCTGGCAGCTCCTTTGGGAGGAAGACTGTCTCTTTTCAAAGAAAATTGGGATTTAATTGCTCAAGACAGATGGGTGTTGGATATCATTCACCACGGTTACAGGTTTTATTTCCATACATTGCCCCCTTTCAAAGGCATGCCAGACGTTCCTCCTCCACACAGGAAAGAGGCTCACAAGCAAATTTCTCTGTTACTCCAAATAGGGGCCATTCAGCCAGTCCCTGTATCAGAAAGGGGCCTAGGATTTTATTCTCGCCTGTTCCTAGTACCAAAGAAGGGGAACACGTGGAGACCAATTTTGGATTTATCTATCCTCAACACTTATCTGGACATTCCCAAGTTCAAGATGTTGACGTTACAACAGCTTTTACCTCTGCTGGGCAAAGATCACTGGATGGTAACTTTAGATCTCAAGGAAGCTTACCTTCATGTGCCTATAAGACTAAGTTGCAGGAAGTATCTGCGTTTTCGAGCTGGAAATTCTCATTATCAGTTCTCTGCATTGCCCTTTGGCTTATCTACTGCCCAGAGTATTCACAAAGGTTCTGGCTCCAGTGATAGCTTACTTCAGGCTAAAAGGAATTCAAATCTATCCTTACTTGGACGACTGCCTGATTCTGGCTCAAGAAAAGGAAGACCTTCTACAGCATCTGGAATATGTTATAGCAGTGCTAAGATGCCTAGGGTATTCTGTGAGCGAAATAAAGTCCAGTCTAGTACCCTCTCAGGACATGTGCTTTTTGGGTGTGAGACTGAATACAGCAGCCCAGATGGCCTTTTTAACCCCGGACAAACAAAAGAGTCTATCCCTTTACTTCCATCAACTATCTCATCAGTCCGTGCTGACTGCAAGGACAGTCCTTCAAGCATTAGGGTTCATGGCATCTTGTATTCTGGTGCTTCCCAATGCCAAACTGCATATGAGGAAGCTGCAATGGTATCTCAAAAATGTATGGACACAGCACTGCCAGGATTTGGACACTGTCATTCAAATAATACCTTGCCTTCAAAAAGAATTTTTGTGGTGGGCTCAGGAATGTCACCTAAACAAGGGACTCTCTGTGACCCGGCCAGAGGCGAGTCAGATTTTAACGACAGATGCCTCGGACATTGCTTGGGGAGCTCATCTAAAGGGAAAGTGGATACAAGACAAGTGGCCTGCCAGACTACAGCATCTACATATCAACATGAAGGAGATGTTAGCAGTCCAGTTTGCATTAATGGCTTTCAAGGAGTTACTTCTTCCAGGGCAGGTGTTGATTCTAACAGACAACACAACTGTCATGTGGTACATCAACAAACAAGGGGAACACATTCTTATCCTCTATGCAGGCAAGCAATGATTTTATGGGAGACTGCTCAGCTTGCAACTAACTCTTCAGGCAAGGTTTCTGCCGGAGCACAGAACTCCTTAGCAGATGTGTTAAGCAGACAAATCATGGATCCCCACAGTGGAAACTGGATCTTCATGTATTTCAGAAATTGACAGTGTCATGGGGAACTCCAGACATAGATCTGTTCGCTTCTCCACTAAACCACCAGCTGCCAAAGTTTTGCACAAAGGGGTTTCATCACACAGCTTGGAAAGTGGATGCTCTTTCTTTCAGTTGGAAAAATCTTCATGTGTATGCCTTTCCACCTCTGCCTCTTCTTCCAAAGGTGCTCTTAAAGGTCAGACAAGACAAGCCAAGGATGATTTTAATAGCTCCAGATTGGCCTCGGCAACACTGGTACCCACTACTAAGGAGTCTGGTAAGGAAGCCTCCATGGCCTTTACCTTTGATTCCACACCTGTTATCTCAGAAGGACGGTCATCTGCTCAATGTCAAGCTTCACTCTCTTCATCTAACAGCCTGGCATATTCTGTGTTGAAGCACAGCAGGTCTCAACTTCCTCAACAAGTTTTAAATGTGATTATGGAAGCTAGAAGACCTAGTACAAGGAAAGTGTATGAAAAATGGAAGAGGTTTTTATTTTGGAGTACAGCAAAGAATTTGGAGATTTCTGAGCCTAATTTGAGTGTGGCTCTTCAATATCTTACTGAGTTATTGGACAAAGGTTTGTCCTTCTCTTCCATTAAGATTCATGCTGCAGCAATTTCAGCTCATTATGATTGTGACCCACCATTGTTTTCGCATCCTTTGTTCAAGCAGTTTCTTAGAGGGGCAAAGAATATTAGACTCCCGTAGAGCTCCTACTCCTGCTTGGGATCTCAATTTTGTGTTGGAAAAACTTACTCTACAACCTTTTGAGCCTGCGGCTACTGCTGAATTGAAATACTTGTCATGGAAGACTGCTTTTCTGTTGGCTATTACTTCTGCAAGAAGGGTGTCTGAGTTGCAGGCCCTTATGGCAGTAGAGCCCTTTTGATTTTCCATAAGGATAGGGTATCATTACGCACTAATCCTTCCTTTATGCCTAAGGTGGTTTCTAGTGTGGCTTTAAACCAAACTATTCATTTGCCTACTTTTATGCAGACCCCCAAAATAAAGGGGAAAAGATTTTGCACACTTTAGATGTACACAGGCAATTGCGTTATTATTTAAGCAGGACTAAGGATTTTAGGCAGTCTCAGCAGTTGTTTGTTTCTTTTGCTTTGAGTTCGCAGGGCAAGCCTGTGTCAAAACAAACTATTTCTAGGTGGATTGGCTTTTGCATTGCATTTTGTTATTCCCATCATGGCAAGGAGATTCCAGCTGGGATTAGGCCTCATTCCACTAGGGCTACTGCCACTTCAACAGCATTTCTAAGGGGTGGCAACTAAGGATATTTTGGAGGCAGCTACTTGGAGTTCAGTGCATACTTTCTCTAAGCATTATCACCTTCCTATCTACTCTAAGTCTAGGGCTGGTTTTGCCACAGCTGTTTTGCAAGGCATGTTGTCAGCTCCTGCTTCTTTATGATTTGCCAGCCTCCCTTACCTCTGCTTTGGGATTCTACCCAATAGTAAGGACTGCAGCAATGTGGAACAAAGAACATAGTACAGTTTTGTACCTACCATAAATGTAGATGTTCGAGGATCCACATTGCTGCAGTCCAATTTACCCTCCCTCCTTCCCCTCTGTGTTTAGGGGTGGTTGTGTAGGTGAGGTTATATGCTGATATTTTTGTATATATTTTTGTATATATTGTACATATTTTTGGTGCAGGTATTTTGGGCCTTGTCTTTTTAGGGTCTTCTGACATCTGGGGCAAGAAAAGACTGAGGATATGACGTCGGTCATGCGCATTAGTACCCTGACGTACTGACGTCAGTCTAATGCGCCCTGACCGACGTCAGCCATATACTCTGGTATTCGGGCCGACTGGACAGCGGACTACCCAATAGTAAGGACTGCAGCAATGTGGATCCTCGAACATCTACATTTATGGTAGGTACAAAACTGTACTTTTCTGTGTCAGTTGCTCTCGCTCCAGGACTGATGTCAGGTCGTCAGTGGTATAAAAACAGGCAGCCGACACCATTACATCAGTCTTTCTTGCCGAGAAAGCAGAAGCAGTTTGCACGAGTGCCGGTTGGCTGCTACCTGAGTTTTTCGTTTCTGAAATTGAAGTTGAAGACTTCTAATGCTAAGTACCCCATTGGGGATCCTCTTTTCTTGCTCCAATTGATGTCAGAAAAAGTTAACAATTGTCTCGCCTATGGAAAGCAGATACCACACAGAGATTTCCATTCTTACTGCATCACCTGTTTAGGCCCAGACCACGATGTCCCTCTGTCAGTTTTGTGCTTTGTTCAACACCAGAACTATACATCATTGGGCCCCTATCGTAGCTAAATACTTTCACACTCTGTCTCCGTATTCTGAAATGGCTTCAGTAAGCCATCCGACTACCAATCTTCCAAAAAAAACATAAGGATAAAGATAGAGACAGACTGCACAGGTCCAAAACTTGACTATGGAACTTGTGGATGTCTCTACCTTGGATGGATCCGGAGCCGCTGTGCAGGCACCGGCTTGTATGGAAGTTCTTCACACTCCTGATATTTGATACAAACCGATGACTTCTTTCACATCTTCAGTTCTTTCTAAAACTACAGAGTTTCTAAGGCCCAGGGTATGAGCTACGCCTAAAAAAATAACCCAAGTTTAAGCACCTGCTTCCATGCCTCAATCTCAAATGCTTAAAATGGCAAAAGACCTTATGCTGATTAGGGGAAGCCAGCCTACCCCTTCTAAAAGAGAGACTTGTCCCCAGCAGCTTTATCTGACCAAGAGCCCGCCTCTGAGGTTTCTGATTATGAATACATGCCCTTATCTGCTTATGAGGATTCAGATGCAGAGGAATCCATTCCTTCTGCCTCTCCTCCAGAGGATTTTTCTTTTGGTGAATTCCTACATACCTTGGAAGAGCATTTCCATTGGGAATGCCAGGATTATCCTCAGTCCAAAAAAGAGACTCGGGGGAATTTTTAGATTTACCACAGCACAGACCCTTAGCTATTCCTCCTGTTCTGGATGTTGTGGATGACATTTTCATGGAATCCAGTTTAACTCCTGATACTCTACCTCCTGCTCCCAGGAAACCTGACAGGTATTAGAGTCCCTGACACACACATTTCTTTTAAAAAATCCTACTGCTGACCTGGAGGTCATCTCCCAAGTATGTAAAGGAATAAAAGCAACTGCAGCTAAGAATCTCACCCCCTTCGGGCAGGGATTCTCGAGCTTTAGATAGATGGGGCAAAAAAAGTATACACCTCTGCAACTCTTGCCATTAGAGCATTAAATTGTCAGTTCCACATGCTGAAATTCCAGCAACATACTATGGAACTTATTAAACAAAAATGATCTACCTTTCCAGACTGTGCAGAAAAAAAGAATTACACGAGCTTATGCATTCTGCAAGCCAAATTACTAAGCATATCTTGCAATGTGGGTTTGATGCCCTAGAAGCATCCTGCAGGCCAGTAGTCATAGGTTCTGTACTTAGGCATGCTTGGCTTAAGGAACAGACCTTGCCAGATCAAAATTATTGGACGCACCACTGAACAAAGACCATCTGTTTGGCACCAAGGCAGAAGACGTTTAAAAAAAATGGAAGAAAAAGCTAAATCTATGCAGACAGTTAAAGACGTTTTGCAAGTCCAGCCTCCGAGATTCAATAGGCATTGCTCCTCAAAACACTGGTCCTTTCCAGCCCCCTCTAGGCCAGCTCAGACTAGACCTAGGGGAAGCAGACCCCCCCCCCAACAGCAGTCCCAGGGAATGCAGAGATCTAAGCAATGGAGTACCTTCACTTCTAAAACAGGGAGTGCTAAGCCACCCCCTTATGGAAAGAATTCACAATGACTTTTCAACTCCACCTCTTACCTCTGCCCACCTGTTTGTGCCCCTAGAAGGAAAACTTGCCTCCCATGCAAAAAACTGGGCCTCCATCACCAACGATCGATGGGTCCTCAACATAGTGTCCCAGGGGTACAAATTTTATTTCCACACACTACCAATTCCAAAAAGGTTCCCAGATCTTCCTCCAAACCAGTGGGCAGAGGCACAAAACCAAGTTCATTCCCTGCTCTCCATGAGGGCAATTCAGCCTGTTCCTGCAGACCAGATAATCCAAGGTTTCTATTCCAGACTTTTCCTGGTACCCAGAAAAGAGGGCACCTGGCACCCAATCCTAGATCTATCTATTCTAAACACTTTCCTGATGGTACCAAAATTCGAAATGCTCACCTTCCAGCAGCTTCTTCCTATGCTATCCATAGATGCCTGGTTAGCCACCCTAGGCCTAAAAGACCTATCTGCACATCCCAATCAGAGACTCTCACAGGAAATACCTGTTTCAGGGCAGGATCTATGCATTATCAGTTCTATGCTCTTCCCTTTGGCTTAGCCACTGCTCCCAGAGTTTTCACAAAATGCCTGGCTCCAGCCATTCCTTTTTGCAGACAAAGAAATATTCACATTTCCCCCTACTTGGATGACTGCCTGATTTAGGCAGACAGGAAAAGCTGTTGCAGCACCTGTCATTTGTAAAGGACCTACTGACCTCACTGGGGTACACTATAAATGAAAAGAAATCCAAACTAGTCCCCAGTCAGAAAAATTGTATTCCTGGGAGAAAGCATGGACACAGCATCACAAATGGCATTCCTTACTCCAGAAAAACAAGCCCATCTGACAGGCTACTTCTCTCAACTGGCCACCAGAACCCAGTTATCTGCAAGGAAAATCCTGCAAGGTCTAGGGTTCATGGCCTCCTGCATTCTATTCATTCCATATGCCAGACTGCATATGAGGAAACTTCAATGGTACTTAAGTCTTTGGTGTCAACATTTTATTTAACCTTTGTTAACTGGGAAAGTTCAACTTGGAATGAAGCCAGTTTTCAGTGGAGGCCCAGGGAGAAATGCTCCAGACACATGTCTTTGTGATTCACAGGACCTGGATACTATTATACCTGTGATACCTTGTCTAGGGAAATATTTTCTTTGATGGGCAGTAGCATGCAACCACAAGAAGGGACTTCCCTTTTCACAACCCCATGCTGCCCAGACCCTAACCACAGGTGTATAAGACTATGCCTGGGGTGCATACCTGGATGGCAGGTGCATTCAGGGCCACTGGAGCCCAAATCAAATTAATCTGCACATCAACCAAAAAGAGATGCTAGCTGTTCAGCATGCTCTGACAGCTTTCAGACCCTCTACTCTCTCCCAGGCCTCTACTAATCAAAACAGACAGCACCACAGTGATGTGATACATCAAGCAGGGAGGAACCCACTCTGCAGGCTAGCCATGAACCTTTGGCACATGGCTTCAGCCATGCATATTCACCTGCTAGCACAATTCCTGCCAGGCAACCAAAACTCTGGCAGAAAACTTGAGCAGAAATCTCCTACACCCACGAGTGGCAAACCACAACACCTTCAGCCCCGTAATCCAGAAATGGGGTACCCCGAAGGTGAACCTATTTGCCTCCCATAGCAACCACCAGCTCAGCAAATACTGCACCAGGGAACATCACAGCAAGGCCTGGAAAGTGGATGTGTTATCCTTCCAATGGGTAAACCCCCTCTATTTATACATTTCCCCCTCTACCTCTTCTTACAAGGATACCTCAAAATAAGGGGGAAAGGATCCTGCACTCTTTAGATGTGCACAGACAGGTCAGATTCTACCTGGATAGGACTAAGCCCTTTAGGAAATCTAACCAGTCACTAGTCAGCTTTGCAGCAGGGGCAGAGCGCAAGCAAAACAAACCATTTCCAAATGGATAGCACACTGTATCCATTTCTGTTACAAACACCACAGGAAACCACTCCCACAGGGGGTCAGAACACATTCCACCAGGGCAACTTTCACCTCTGCAGCTTTTCTCGGAGGGGTCCCTACCAGGGACATCATGGTGGCTGCAACATGGAGTTCTGTTCATACCTTCACCAAGTATTACCACCTGCCTATCTTTTCCAAACCCAGGGCAGGCTTTACAACCACAGTCCTGCAGGGCATACTAGCCAGCCCCAACTCTTCTTTACTGCCTCCACCCATTTCTTCAGCTTTGGGAATTCAACCCGTGTGATGACTGCAACAGTGAAACACAGTACAGTTGTGTACACTTACCATAAATGTAGATGTTTGAGTGTATTCACTGTTGCAGTCCTGGTTTCCCACTCCCCATTCCCCTTGTCTCTCTCTCTCTTCCTCACTGTTTACAGTGCTATTTGGTATTTACTTTCTACTGGTGGTGTTATTCCACCATAACCTAGCTTTCTTTGGGGGCTCTTGACATTCAGGGCAAGAAAAACGGATGTAATGGCGTCAGCTGCCTGTTTTTATATTACTGACTACCTGACATCAGTCCTGGAGCGACAGCAATCGACGCAGAAATACTAAGCTTCTGCTATTCGGGCCGACTAAGGGCTTACCCACTGGCAGGATAACCCAAGTGTGATGACTGCAACAGTGAATACAGTCGAACATCTACATTTATGGTTAGTGTACACAACTGTACTTTGTAGGAATACATACATTTATATGGCCAGTATTTTACATTATGTAAATATCACCTGAAGTAGAATGTTGCTGGAAAAGAAAGACATTCTAAATTTGATTCTGATTATAATACCTAACCAAGGATCTATCAAGTAGGAACTTTCTAAAAGATTTTTATTGAGAGAAGTTGGTTGGAAAAAAAGTGGGAGCTGTAGGAATTTTAATAAGTTTGACAGTTTATCACAGAAAGCCATTCATTCTTCCATGTCAACCTTTAGAGTTCATGTATTTGAAACCTTGCACAGAAGTGTTTTAAAGCCATTTTCTTTCCTGCCATTGCATACAGACACATTTCCTTCCCTCACGCTAGCATACAGTTTGAAAAATGTTTCAGTGGAAGAAATGTATTAAGGGAATCATTTTGCCTACCTAAAGATTTAAGCTTTAATACTTTCATAGGTGTTTTTTTTTAAATAACGCGTTGAATTTGCAAACATACTGCAGCTTACTGCCTGTGGAGAATGTCTTTTATTATCTTGCAGTTGACATTTTCTACAATATTAAGACTTTGGTCTTTAGGAGTCCAAAACTATTTTGTAATGTCTTCAGTTTGTAAAGTGGTCATCATGCAACACTGGCTTTTCAGAATTAAGTTTAACACAATTGAGCTGATCAACTTAAGACACTAAGACATTCTAATTAAAACTGTCTAGTCATGAGAAAGATGAAGTGCATATTAGCACTGACAAGGCACTAACTAAAACCATCCCTTTTAATTTAATGCTTTATGTAATGTGCTACTTTATTGGCTCCATGAGTCAGAGGGGGTTAGCCATGACTGTACATCTCACAAATTGAGTGCCCTCCATTTGGAAGGGGAGTAAGTGGCTACTGCTAGTTCACCCATCCCAGGGAAGGGTGGTGGTGGAAGTTACTGTACAACTATTAGCTGCTGGATACCAAGTGGTGTAGCATCAAAAGGAAAGCAGTCACTGTGCTGCAACTAATTGTTTAGCATATCTGTGGAAGTACATGTACATTTGGACTTAGTACTGAGGACTCGCAAGTGTAAAGCCATCAAAAGGATTGGAAATTAGGTATCACTGCTTCCCACACATGCTGGTGGCCAATCACCCATCTGGCTGTTACCCCTCATGACACTGCTGATGCAGATAGAAAGAGGGAATGCAAGGAGCAGTATATTAATGGTCATTAGGTAGTGCAAGGAAGACAAAAGTGCATCCCTTCTTACCAGCAGTGTATACATGAGCATTCAATATCTTTATTGGAGTAATGTGATGCAAGTACGTTGAAAGCAAAATGTTAAGTTTTGGTTCCCCCAACTGCTGTTTGGATTATGCAACACCTGCATAAAACTGTTTATCATGCCTTTTATTCAGTTTTTAAATCAGCTGCTGCCTCTTCAATATCTAGAAGCAAATACGGGTAAAGGGCCAATCTTATTTAAAACGTAATCTCTAGAACTAGAGGAGTTTTTATTTAACTTGTGATCTGATGTCTCTTCTGTCTGTTCCTCGACAAATGAGTCCTGTAGTCCGACTTTGGCCTCTCTAGACTTTGGTTCCAATGCTCAGGCTCTTCCCCTTACCCACAATTCCCTCCTGTCACCAACATTACTCTAGATGTCCTATTCTCATGTTGCAGTATTCTCACTTGTGGGCTCCTCCACCTCAGGTGGCGTAAATATCCAGCTCCTATGCAGAAGTTTAAGCTTGGTTGCTGTAAGGCGAGTGGGACATCACACACAGGGCCATAAACCATGGGTCATAAATGAGACATTTGCATGCACAGCCCTCAACTTCTCTGCCGCAGTCAAACATCAGCTTGCTCACTTCACTCCAGGCTACAGGAAGACGTCTTCAGATAAATACTCAGTTGGGGAGTTTTACTTAGGCTTGGTTTGCTGTTGCTTTTTATCTAACCCATCATCTAGAAGGGGGAATGTAAGTGTGGCTGCCAGATTCTGCACAAGCATTCCCATGAACTTTGGTCTGCTTAGGCCAATCCCATGACCATACGACCTGTAGCATGTCAGTCATTTGTCCCAAAAAACATACACAGTCATCTGACAGCCCTGAAATTATTTGTGGAAAACCAACGACTTGAGCGTTTAGCCCTAGGTATGGAACCAGAATCAGCTGTTGAGGCAGAGCAGCCTAAAAAGGCCAAGTTTTCAAGGCCAACTACTACTCCTCCAACATCAGACGTCCCACCAGCTACCAGTGTAGGGGCTGAGGGACATCCAGATGAACTGGAGACTGACTGGTACCTTGATGGAAGCTGCCTGTGAATCTCCAGCAGGCACAACCATGGAGGTTACTGTGACATCTGCTATGGCTGATGTTGAGGGGGAACTGGGCTTCTCCAGATGGTTGTCTACGGTGACAGAAGTAGGCTGCACTCCCACAGGCCTGATGCTTGATACCAAGCCGCCTTCTCAAGCAGTTACAAAGACTACTCCTCTAAAAAGGAAACACAAGACTAAGCATCTATCCTCCACTACTGAAGAACAGCCAGACTGGCAAGCTTTTTCCCAGTCCTTGGCTCAGGCCATTATGGCCCACAAGTTTACTTGCTCTGGCCTTGCCTACCCACAGCCCTAGGCCAGCTTCAGTTAACTCCAGTCAACCTGCTCAAATACAGGAGGAAGATTCCTCCTCATTTGATGGATCTCTTGCATACACCCCCCAAATAGCTTCTCCCTTGGAGTATTGTTCCCCAGATGAGAACTCCATGGAAGGTGACTCCCCTCCTGAAGATATTATCTTTGGAGAAACCATCTCCAAAATTAGGGAGTACTTCAAGTGAGATGCCATTCGGATGACAGGTGCAGAAGAGAGATTTTGAATGCCTACAGATGGAGTCCCTATCTCCCTCTGCTATCACCCCTGTAATTTAAGCCTTCCTGGATGCATTTGCTTCAGCATCCAAGACCCCTGAATCACAGCCTCCAGCTCCTAAAAGACCAGATAGGCTGTACAAAGTCTGTGATGACCACAAGTACCTCATTAAACCACCCATGGTGGACCCATCTGTCATTGCAGTGGCTCCAGACAGACAATCTAGGCAAATCCCCTCCTCATCCCTTCTGACATCTGACAAGGACAGTAAGGTCATGAACAGACTGGGGAAAAAGATTTGTACGTCTTCCACTATTGCCTTTAGAGCCATGAATTATCAGGCTTGCATGGTTAAATATGTACTAGACTTGATCTCCCAGGCAACTTCCTTACCTGATTCACCTATTAAACCTCAGCTGGTTTTGAAGTTCTTCTTAGCAGCACAAGTTGCCAGATATTCTATAAAATGCATGCTATGATGTTGTTGAGGCTTCAGCCAGATCTGCTGCCTCAGCTTTTGTACTGCACAGATACTCCTGGCTGAGATTACAGCCACTCCCTGATGATTTTAAAAACAAAATCTTGGATGCACCCTTAGACAAAAAAATCCTGTTTGGCAGAGTCAGCAGAACTATTTAAAAACCTGCAGGAAAAAAGCAAGGACTCCAGGATCTCAAATATTTGTTGGTCTCATCATTTCCTAGGTTTTATAGAAACTGCCCTTATAAAACTCTCATTTGTCCAGAGGGTCTCTGCCCCTTCATCCTCCCAGGAAAGGGTCTAGAAAAAATGCATCCTCCAGGACTGCCTCTGCACAGCCCACCCCCAGGCAGCCCTTTCCAGATAGGCCCAACAATGTGTGACTGCCTAAGCCACCTTCCCCTCTCAACCTGCCTCTCTCCCTGTCTACCCATCTGACAAAAAAATCACTTCAGGATTCTGGGTCTTATCCATAGTGGAAAAAGAGTACTTTACGACCTGGCAGGAAACCCCCACCATCACCACAAGACATACATTTTCCTTCCAAAAACCAGCTCCACCTAATACCCCAGATTATCCTAGATCTGCTTTCACAAGGAACCATAGAAAGGGTCCCCTCAGACCAATAAGGGCAGGGGTTCTACTCCAGGCTTTTTCTGGTCCCCAAAAAGGATGACCCTTGGAGGCCCATCCTGGATCTGTCCCTGTTAAACCCCTTCCTGCAGGTTCTGTCCTTCTGCATGCTCTCCCTTCAAACCCTTCTTCCATTCCTGCCACCTAGAGTGTTCATGGCCACTTTGGACCTGAAAGAGGCATACCTCCATATCCCCATCCACTCACATTAAAGGAGGTTTTTACACTTTGCTGTGTCATCATCACACTTCCAATTTGCTGCTTTGCCTTTTGGTTTATCTACTGCACCAAGGATCTTCACAGTGTCTTGCCCCAGCAGTAGTCTACTTCAGAACAAATGGTATCCAAATCTAGCCCTACCTGGACAACCTCCTCATTCTAGCAGAAGCACGTACTCCCAAGGCTCACTTATAATTCACTATGTTCCTTCTCCAGAGTCTGGGGTTTTCTCTCAATCGGTCAAAATCCTGTCACCAAACCTTTTTGTGTTGCAGAATACGGACAGATCTGATGAAGGCTTTTCTTCCTCAAGACAGTCTCTTTCTTCTGCAGTTTCTTTCAAGAGTTGCTTCTTGTCAACCACATCTCGGCCAGGCAATTCTTCTATCTTCTAGGCCTCATGGCAGCTACTTGTCCTATGTTGCCCCTGGCCAGGCAATACATAAGGAAGTTCCAGTGGTACTTGAAAAAATGTCTGGTCCCAACACAATCACCTCTTGTAATTCCAGGTGCCCTTCCTACCCTGCCACAGAGTTGAGGTGGTGGATTCAATGAATAAACCAGAATCCAGGCCTCCCTCTCCATCCCACCAAACCAGTGCAATTCATGCACACAGATGCCTCAGATCTAGGTGGCAGGGCCACTATGAATGGTTTCAAGGTTCAGGCTCAGTGGGAGCCCTCCCTCAAGAAAAAGCATATCAATGTGATGGAAATGACTGCTTTCCTTCTAGCCCTAAAGACCTTCCTTCCACTGATACAGGCAGGCCCCCTCCAAATCCTCGCAGACAACACAGCTGTGATGATGTACATCAACAAGCAGGAGGGTCCAGATTCTACTTACTGTGCAGGCTTGCAACACAGACATAGGAGCTAGCCACCTAGTACAGTGTCACTCTGCAGGCAGTCTACATTCCATCTCAAGACAACCATCAGGCAGATGCCCTCACCAGATCTTTCTGTCAACATCACGAGTGGATGTTACACAGAGATGTGTTCTTGGATATTGCCCATCAGTGGTGCACCCCACAGATAGCAGATACATCTGTTTGCCTCCCCTCAGAACAGACAACTTCAGCGTTTCTGCTCCAGAATCCCCTCCCCACTAGCTTGGAAAGGGATGTTCATTTATGCCTTCCCTCCCTCCCTTCCCCCTCATTCAGAAGGTCCTGCTAAATTCCAGAAGGACAAGCCAGAAATCTTGCTGGTGACACTACTGGCCAAGGCAGCATTGCCTTCCCCCTTCTGTCTCTTGCCAAGGGCAATCACCACAAGTTGCCTCATAAGGTGGAACTTTCTAACACAGCAGAATGGGTCCCTCATTCACCCACACCCGAAAACCCTCAGCCTAACCCTGTGGATGATAACACCTGATCCCTTCCGGACATTTTTATTCAGAAGACGTGCTTTCTATCCTGCAGGAGGCCAGGAAGCCCACTACCAGAAGATCCTGTTTCTGAATGGAAAAGGTTTTCCAGTTGGTGTCTTCAAAGGCAACTAGATACCCTTAAAGCAGATGTCCCTCTAGTCTTAGCCTGTGTGTGTGAGCTTCTTAAATCAGAACATATCTGCCATTTCAGCCTGCTTACCTATGGACCCACCACTACTTTCCATGTTAGAAGTAAAATGTTTCCTAAAGGGGGGCCCTCCATATCAGACCACCTAGAAAACCAATCCCCCCTCCTTGAGAATTGAACTGTTCTGGAAAACCTTGCCACTGCACCCCTTTGAACCTGCAGCCTGTGCTTCTTTTCAGATGTGTACCTGGAAGATTGTTTTGTTAGTAGCCCTTACTTCAGCTAGGAGAGTTTCTGAATTGCAAGTTCTCATGGCCTCTCCACCCTACAATGTCTTCCACAAAGATAGAGTATCTCTTTATACCAACCCCTCCTTCGTGCCCAAAGTGGTCAATGAACTTTCCCTCAACCAGTCTGTTCACTTACCACCTTTTTCCCTTCTCCACAAAATGACAGTGCTTCACTCCATTGATGTCCACAGACAGCTAAGATTCTATCTGGATAAGACTAAGAACATTAGTAAGTCCAATCAGTTCTTTGTATCCTTCCACCCCAGGGCCCTGGGGAGAGCAGTATCCAAACAGACTATATATCTTCCTGGATGTGCAAGACTGTTGCCTTCTGTTACTCTTTCCATGGCAAAGACTTACCCCACTCTAAAAGCCCATTCTACTAGAGCAGTGGCCTCTTCTGGGGCTTTCCTCAAGGGCCTGGATACAGCTACTGTTCTAGAGTCAGCCACATGGCCTCTGTACACACCTTCACCAATCATTGCAAGTTGGATAACATCTCTAGAGCCAGGGCAGGATTTGCAGGGACCATCCTCCAAGGTTTTCTGGAGACTGCTACCTCTTCCTCCACTCTTTCTTCTGCTTGAGCTGTGGTACTCTCCCATAAGTGAGAATACAGCAACACGAGAATAGAAGGACATAGATTAGTTGTGTAAAATCATACCATAACCATAGATGTCCCCTTCCATGTTGTAGTATTCCTGCCCCCCTTCATATTTTCCTTCTCTGGATGGCATCATCATTCTCCATACTGTTGTCTGACTGGGAGTAATTTCTGAGGACCGTGCATGCAGATGGCAGATTTATAGCCCATAATTTATGGCCATATGTGTGACGTCCCATGCACGTTACAGCAAGCAGGCTTAAGCTTTTGCATAGGAGCCGGATGTTCAGGTCACCTGAGGCTAAGGATCCCACAAGTGTGAATACTGCAACATGGAAGAGTAGGGCATATACGGTTATGGTAAGATTTTACACAACTAATCTCTCATTTGCTGCTCATTCAAACGGGCATAGAGAAACCCTCAAATTTCAAGAAATGTGTGGCCTATAGTTAGAAGAACCCTAATTCAGATGCCCATTGAAAATGTGTACATACAGCTGATCTCAATGAAGACTGTTTGATTTGCATGGCTTTTGGCCAAAGAGCCATTGTTAAACATAGGAACAAGTTAGTTCTAAAGAGACTCCTCCCAGCCCTTGTGAGAGACTCATTCCAACTACCACCATCTCTTTCTTCTGCTTCAGTAGCCTCATCTACCAGGAAGCTTTCCAAAAAACACAGGGGAGAGAGTAGTGAGAAATACAAGGAGAAAGTTATAGGCTAAAAAACCTTCCTAACCAGTCCTCTTCTTTTGCTGCTTCAGCTCTGGCTCCAAAACTTCCTAGACCATCAGATCCCATTCCATATTCCTATGACTGAACCCAGATTTTCCTTGGCGCCATTATCTCCTAGATTATGCTCACCCTTCCTACAAGAAAGGCTGGGCCATCATTCTTGTAGATTCCTTCCCCACCTCCTTGTCCATCAAATCAGTCTATTCTACTGGAAGCCTATCAGAAGCAATCAGGATAATGAAGTTCCACCAGATCCAAATCCAGTTGGGGGGTCTCCTGGGTCTAAACTGGGTTGGACCAGTGAGCTTTGGTCTCTCCTGTCTTTCTATGGTCACTTCTGCCCTAATCCACCCTTGAGGTTTGGGACCTGTGGCTTCAACTGTCACCCAGGGGTGTCCTGCGATCTGAAGACCGACCTGGTCGTGTTCCACCCCAGTAACATCTCTGATCTGATGGTCTGTCTCTCGCATCCAGAAAAATCTTTGAGCAAAAGCATCTGTGCCAGGTCTGGGGGTAGAGGATCAATCTGAAGTTTTCAGACGCATCCCATCCTCTGGGAGCTTCAATACAAGCTAGCTCTGCTCTGGTATCTTCTTCGCAGCCTGGGCAGGACTGGGTTCCCCATCAGCTTTGGCTTTTGAGGCCATCAAAAGAGTGTTCTTTCCTGGTGAATGGACTTCTCTTGTGCATTCAGCTCTGTCCATACCCCATCAGAAGACCCTGCTCTTTCTATCCTATAGGGACAGCTGGTCCTGTCAATCCTTGAGACAGTCCTTATCCAGGATTTCCATTACTCTTGAGTCCTTTCCAGAACATCCCTCTACAGAGGCACCTCGAAAGCACACTTGTAAGAGGAGGCACATGGACTCCCCACAGGAGTCATCTAAAGGCACTGACTTTGAATGGGAGGGGTCCCCAAATCACCACTTGAGAATGTCTCATTTGGTGAAACACTACTGAGACAAAGGTGGATGGTCTTCTGAAGCCCCTTCCCAAGAGGAGTTTGTTTCTCAAGGCCTTCTGGTCTAGCCCAGCTACTTTTTGGGTGGTCCTCCCACAGAAGATATGGTCATCTTGATCTCGAAGCAAGCATAGAAGGAACTGGAAGTGGCTGAATCCATCCCATGCAGGCCTTGACAAATTTTTAGTCTCACCTAAAGATTACCCTCATTGAAGTAAGGGTTAAGATTGTTTTTATGCCAGTGGGTGGCAGCCACAAAAAGGACCTGGTTGAGAAGAACTCCTCTCTCCTTCGTTTAACAGTCTAGGGCTATGGACAGGTTTGGTAAGCGAGTTTATACTTCAGCTACCTTAGCAATGAGGGCATTTTAACTACCTGAGACGAGTAAGATTGCAGAGAGACTTGACAAAGGAACATTCCAAATCTCTCTCGGGGTCCATATCTGCTGAGGAAAAGAAAACTGTTAACTTGAAGCTGGCTGTGCTACAGTCTCTTTCCAGTGCCTTATTTCCAAGGTGACTGAAAGTGCTTTGAGAGCTGCATATACAGGCATTAATGTAAAGAAAGATGCTTGGATGCTGTTATGCGACTGTGGTGGACTTCAAGATGTCCTATGTGAATGCTCTTATGCCCCTTTTGATGGCTCATCTCTTTTCAGGCCAAAAGTCAAGGAGACACACTCCAGGAAATGAGCAAGACATGAGAACTTTCTGCTAAAGGAATGCAGTTTCTTACCCCCCCCCCCCTTCCCCCAAAGGTCTTTCTCTAGCAACCAGAAAGGAGGAAAGAAACTTTGGTTCCCGAAGGATCCTTCCCAGACCAGATACTTTTGGAGATAAAATTCCCCCCTGTGCCACAGGAGGTCTAACTGTGGATATCACCCCATGGCAGAGAAGGCCTGCAAATGCAAGACTTCCAGGACACATTCTCAGGCCTCATCAGTGACACTGAATGGTTGCCTGAATTCCTCTCTCTCGAGGTAATCAAGGTGTGCGTATTCCTGCACCCCGAAGCCTGAACATCCATTAAGAAGATATGTGGGTGCTGAAGGTTATAACTGATGGCTATTCTATCCTTTTTCTCTGTCCTCTTCCAACAAAAAGCTTCCCAGTGTTTTACCTTTCCAAAGAAAAGCATCTGTCCTAGAAATAAAAATAGAAAAAGCTGCTAGATAAGTGAGCCATCCAAGAGGTTTCACCAGACCACCAAGGATATGGAATTTACTCAAGATGTTCATCGTGTTACCCTGCTGCAGTCATCACACTTGGGTTATCCTGCCGTCAGGCGGTCCTGCAGTTGGCCAGAATTTCAAAGTCTTGGTCCGGCGTCCGTTGCTGTCACTTCCTCTCTGACGTCAGTGCGCCAGGGGTACATAAGAGGCATCCAACACCATTTTCTTCAGTCTTTCTTGCCGCGCGGTGCCTGAAGCAGAAGCAGTTTGCAAGTGCCGGTCGGCCAATACCTGAGATTTTTTAATCGAGTTTCAGTCCGAAGTCTTCAAAGCTAAGTACCCCATTGGGGAACGTTTTTCTGCCTCAGTTCGATGTCAGAAAAAGTTAACAATTGCATTTCTTGTGGGAAGCAAATACCTCATAAGGACTTTAATTCTTTTTGTATACCTTGCCTAGGCCCAGACCACGATGTCACTGGTTGTCGGTTTTGTGCTAGGTTCAATAAGCGAACTACTAAGTGATGCTTTGATTTTGCACTACATTACTTCAGTAGGAAATTTAATTACACTATGCCATCGGAGCAACCGACTACCGGCGTGCATAAAAAATGCAAAGATAAAGAAAGGCAGCCTAGATCCAAACCAGACTCCGAGCCTTCGGCTGGGCCGGTCGCCGGTTCTCCGGTTTTCAGTGAGGTGCCTACGCAGCCCCTGGCTACCGCTGAATTGGATCCCCAGACTGCTTTGGATTCTCCGGCAGAGAGTTCTAGGCCGACGCAGCCATTTTCTTTAGGCCCTACCGACGACATTGCAGTAGGAGAAGCCGGTGGTGTAGAAACCCCTTCGGTTTCTGAAGGTGTCTTCAGACAGACTACTCTCACCATAAAATCTTATGCTAAGCTTAAGACTCCTCTAAAACCAAAAAAGACTTCTCTTCAGTCTCCAGGTCAAGGCCCTATGCCTAAGAAACAGATGCTTAAAATGGCTGAAGATTTAATTTCTTTGATCAGGGGTTCCCAACCCCCCCCCCCCCGACAAAAGGCCTAGACAAGAGGAGGATTATGCCTCCTCTGATCAAGTGTCTGTTTCCTCAGGCTCCTCAGAGGAACAGGATTACTCCTTTCCCCCCTTATGAAGATTCTGATGCTGAAGACTCCATTCTCTCAGCTTCTCCCCCTGAAGATTACTCCTTTGGGGAAACCTTACATACCATGAGGGAACATTTCCACTGGGAAGGTCAGGACTACTCCGACTCAAAGAAAAGGCTCCAAGAGTTTATTTTACTCCCCCAGCACAGACCCCTTGCTATCCCCCCAGTTTTAGACATTGTGGATGATGATTTCTTAGAATCTAGTCTAAATCCAGATTCTCTGCCTCCTGCTCCAGCCAAACCAGATAGATACTATAGAGTGCCTGACTCTCACAAATTCCTATACAAAGCCCTGTTGCTGATCCAGAGACAATCTCCCAGGGTCCCAGAGGGGCTAAGGCTTCTATGGCTAAAAATCCTGTACCCTCTGAAAGGGACTCCAGAGCACTAGATAGGTGGGGGAAGAAGGTTTACACCTCCGCTACTCTAGCTATGAGAGCACTAAATTGTCAATTTCACATGCTTAAATACCAGCAATTCCTAATGTCTCAAATAAAACAAAAGATGGGCACGCACCCTCAACAGTCTGAATTCAAGGAAATGCAGGATCTGTTGCATGCAGCTGAACAGGTGGGCAAACATACTTTACAATGTGGTTTAGATGCCTTGGAAGCTTCCTCTAGAGCAGCTGTTACTGGGTCTGTTATATGTAGGCATGCTTGGTTAAAGGAACAATCTCTGTCTGATCATGTTAAAGCAAAGTTACTAGATGCACCCTTACAGCAGGATGTCTTATTTGGGGTTAAAGCAGAGGAGGTTTTAAAGAAAATGGAGGATAAGGCAAAATCTATGCAGACAGTCAAGGATTTCTTACAAGTACAGCCCCCACGCTTCAGCAGAAATTGGCCAACAAAAAATTGGTCCTTTCCAGCTTCTGACAGACCACAGAGAGGTAAATACAGGTGCCCCAAGGGGCAGAGGACAAGCACAAATCCCTTAGAAACCTCGCCAATGGGGCACTGCAACACAGAAGGGAGGAGAAGACAGGCCACAAACTACTAGAAGGCAAACACAAAACTCTCTTGGCAGCTCCCTTGGGAAGAAAATTAGCACTTTTTGCAGACAACTGGCGCATCGTCACAAAGGACAAATGGGTCCTAGACATTATCTCACAAGGATACAGATTCCATTTCCATGCCTTGTCAAGGATAAAAGGAATGCCAAACCTGCCACAAAATCAATGGGCAGAGGCACAAAAACAAATTACAGCTCTCATGGACATGAGAGCCATTCAACTGGTACCTACACAGGAGCAAGGTCAAGGATTTTACTCAAGGCTCTTTCTAGTCCCCAGAAAGGACAATGCTTGGAGACCCATTCTGGTCCTTTCAGTTTTAAACACCTTCTTGCACATACCCAAATTCAAGATGCTAACGCTACAGCAGCTTCTTCCCATGTTGGGCACGAAAGCTTGGCTAGTAACGTTGGACCTCAAGGAGGCATACCTGCATGTCCCTATCAGGCAAAATTGCAGAAGATACCTCCATTTCATTGCAGGTTCAACCCATTACCAGTTCTCTGCACTGCCCTTTCTACTGTGCCCAGGGTCTTCACAAAATGCCTGGCTCCAGTAATTGCATACTGCAGACAGAGGAATTCAAATATACCCATACCTGGACAACTGCCTCATCCAAGCAGAAAGCAAGGACATTCTCTTACAACACCTGGCTTTTGTAAAAAATCTTCTAAGTTGCCTAGGGTACACAGTAAACGAAAAGAAATCAAAACTAGTGCCCTCACAAAATATGACATTCCTGGGTGCCAGCTTGAATACAACGGCCCAGATGGCTTATCTGACGCCAGACAAACTACAATTAACTCAATACTTCAAAGCAATGGCAACAAAGACCCAACTCCCTGCAAGAAAAATTCTGCAGGCCTTGGGCTTCATGGCATCTTGCATAGTACTAATACCATTTGCAAAACTGCACATGAGGTAATTACAATGGTACCTAAAAAGCGTATGGACTCAATACAGCCACAGCTTGGAAACAATGATACCTCTCATTCCCTGCCTTCAACAGGAGTTTCTATGGTGGTCACAGGCATGTCATCTCAACAAGGGTCAGCCTTTCACCTTACCCCCAGCCAGGCAAACTATGACAACAGATACATCGGACTATGCCTGGGGGGGGCACACATGGCAGGATGGTGCATTCAAGGCATATGGACTGCAGATCAAAGGAATCCACACATCAATCAAAAAGAAATGCTAGCTGTACAAAATGCTCTGACAGCCTTCAAGGACCTCTTACATCCGGGACAGCTTATCATAAGGACATACAGCACCACAGTAATGTGGTACATAAACAAGCAAGGGGACACACACTCCTACCCTCTATGCAGGCAAGCAATAACCTTGTGGAACACAGCACTGGCTTACCAAGTTCAATTCCTGCCAGGAAAAAAGAACACATTGGCAGACGACCTAAGCAGAAACATCATGGATCCTGAGTGGAAACTGGATCCACAAGTACTTGCAATGATAACTCAAAAATGGAGGCTCCCAGACAGACCTGTTTGCCAGCCCCCAAAACTATCAGCTAACAAAATTTTGCACAATGACTTTTCACCATCAAGCTTGGAAAGTGGATGCACTCTCATTCAGTTGAAAAATGCTGACCGTATATGCCTTTCCTCCATTACCCCTTCTCGCAAAAGTGCTGCTGAAAGTCAGGATGGAGAGACCCCGAATGATGCTCATTGCCCCAGACTGGCCACGCCAGCACTGGTACCCACTATTAAGGAATATGGCCCAGGGCCCACCATGGATTCTACCACAAATTAACCATCTGCTCACACAGCAAGAAAATCAGATTCTACACAGCCAGCTCAAAACCTTAAACTTGGCTGCATGGCAAATCACCTAAGCAACCAGCCAGCTCCTCTCTCACAAGCTGTTATGGATGTTATTCTGGAGGCCAGGAGGCCAAGCACCAGGAAAGTCTACTCAGACAAATGGAAAATGTTTTGCGCCTGGAACCAAGCTAAAGGCCAAAATACCCTTCAGCCTGACATACCTCAGATTCTGCAATATTTAACTGAGATGTTACACAAAGGGCTTTCTTTTTCATCTATTAAAATCCACGCCTCGGCTATTTCAGCTCACTACAACACGGATCCTCCCTTATTTTCACATCCACTTCTAAGGCAGTTTCTCAGAGGGGCCAAAAACATTAGGCCTCCCAGGAGAGCACCAACACCTACTTGGGACCTCAACTTTGTTCTGGAAAAACTTACGCTACCTCCTTTTGAGCCACCTTTCTCAGCTGACTTAAAGTTTATATCATGGAAGACTGCCCTACTGCTAGCAATTACTTCAGCGAGAAGAGTTTCAGAGCTTCGGGCACTAATGGCAGTAGAGCCTTTCCTCATTTTTCATCAAGACAGAGTTTCTCTACGAACTAACCCCTCCTTTATGCCTAAGGTGGTATCCAGTGTGGCTCTAAATTAAACCATCCATTTACTCACCTTCTTTCCAAATCCACAGAACAAAGGAGAAAGACTCCTACATTCCTTGGACATTCACAGGCAGCTACGTTACTACTTGGATAAAACAAAGGTTTTCAGAAAATCTGACCAGCTTTTTGTATCCTATGCTACAGCATCACAAGGAAAGGCTATCTCAAAACAGACCATTTCCAAATGGATAGGACATTGCATACATTTTTGCTACACCCACCATGGAAAAAAAGTTCCTGCTAGCATAAGGCCCCACTGTACCAGGGCAGCAGCTACATCTACAGGCTACCTCAGGGGGGGTGCCAACCAAGGATATTCTGGAAGCTGCAACTTGGAGTTCAGTACACACCTTCACCAAACATTACCACTTACCACTTTACTCTGACTAGCGCTGGCTTCGCCACTGCAGTTTTGCAGGGCCTTCTAGCCTCCTCTAACCCTGTTTGACTCCGCCTCACATCCTTGGCTTTGGGATTCTACCCAGGTGTGATGCCTGCAGCAGGGTAACACGATGAACATAGTACAGTTTTGTACCTACCATAAATGTAGATGTTCAAGTGTATACCCTGCTTGCAGTCCAGGTTACCCTCCCTCTATCCCCTCTGACCTAAGACCTTTTTACACCTTAAAATCTGTTACAACCTTTGTGGTGTATTTGCTTATAGCTGGAGGGATTTTTTGTTTAGGCTACACTTTTTATTATTGGTACTATCTACTGACCACCATTTGGGGAGGGGCACCTGACATCTGGGGCAAGAAAAACTGAAGAAAATGGCATCGGATGCCTCTTGTATACCACTGGCGCACTGACGTCAGGGAGGAAGCGACAGCAACTGACGCCGGACCAAGACTTTGGAATTCGGGCCGACTGCGGGACCGCCTGATGGCAGGATAACCCAAGTGTGATGACTGCAGCAGGGTATACACTCGAACATCTGCATTTATGGTAGGTACAAAACTGTACTATTCTTTTTGGTGCTAAAAGTCCAGGGAGTTCATGCCAATATTGGACCTCAGTCATCTCAACCATTATGTCAGACAAACTAAGTTCAGGATCCTCTTCTTGTTCAGGATGGCTGACTGGATGTGCCTGACAAACCTTCAGGATGAGTACTACCTCATTATGATGGGCAGGCAGTTTGGGAGGTGTCTCTGCTTCTGGGTGGGAGCCGGTCATTTTCAATTTATGGCCTGCCCTTTTGTCTCACCATAGCCAGCCATGTGCTCAAGTGCATGGTGGTGGTCACAGCTCATCTCAGACTGCATAGGTTGATGGGTTACTAAGCTAACTGCTCTAGAGCCCTTGCAAGCCTAGCCATATTTATTCTGAGTTGCACTAATTGCTGGTGGTTAGGTGAGTGAAGTTTGCAGAGGTAAGGGTCTATGGTAATTAATACCAAATGTTCTATCTATCCAGAAAGGACACTGGTGCCACCCCAGGAATGAATTTACGGTAACCCATCCATTGATCTAGGTTGTGTTTGAAGATGGTCAGGGAGGAGGTGTGCTTCATATGAATTGGAAGTTTATTTCAGAAAAGTGGCACTCTGGGGGGTGTATCAGTATCTCTCCAGCATGACCTGTTCATGTCAGAAGCTAGGTTAATGTCCCTGGAGTGAGTGACCCTCTTGCAGTTTGATTTACATATGTGTAGCATTTCTATCAGGGCCAGGTCAGAGACTGCCTTGTAAGCCAGGCGCACACCACCTCTTAGCAACCTGTAGGAGACAGAATATAGCGACAGGGCTTTGTCTTTCCGCACAAGACTTGTTTTGTGTACAGTGTAATTTCTTGGTGCGAAACCTCTCTGGTCTCGTATTGTTGCAGGTGTCTTGAGGTATATGCAAAGAGAGCATTGTACTCAATTATTGGTCTGGGGGCCAAGTGTAATGGAATTATAACATCCTTTGATCCAAGTGTGAAGCTTTTACTTATGTGATGCGTCACACAGAATGATCTCCTTGCTATGATGTATATGTGGTGGTCAAAGTTCAGGTTGCTATCAACCTGAGTACCCAGATCACACCACTGGGGCACTGTCTATAATGTAATTAGCTGTGATGTCTGCTTTCTCAAATGGAATAATGCATTTTTTGCATTTGGTTCTAATCTTTGGCACCAATTATTTCTGTGTTAAGTGTTTGCAACACATTAGCATCGTTGGAGGACTGAACAGTAAGGGCCCAGCACAGAACCCAGTGAGTATGCCACTGGTGACTAGTCTTTAGCTAGAGATAAAGACACACACTTTGACAGTATGTGTCCTGTCAGTGAGCCAGTTGGCTGTCCATCTGGTATTGTAGGGGTCAATTCCCAATTAGAAGATTTTCTCTATCCTGAGTGGGGGATAGTGTGAAATTCCTTGGCTAAGTTAAGATAGGCAGTATTCTCTCTCTTTCCCTTGTCCAGGGCCTTGGTGACTTTCTCAAAGAAGTCAACCAAGTTTGACGGGCATAATCTACCTTTAACAAATCCGAACTGGGATGGGTCCAGATTTTGTAGATTACCTATGTCCTTTTTAATAAGGTCCACAGTGATTCTTTCCATGGCCTTGTAGATGAGGCTAGTCAAGCTTATGGTTCTAGAATTCCCAGGGTCGTTTGATGGTCCCAGTTTGTGCAGAGGGATTATACTGAGATTGACAGTTCGCAGGCTGTGGTTAAACAGGGATCCAAGTGAGTCTGCTAGATCATGTTTTAAGTTGCTTAAATGCAACCTGGGATATTGTCTGGTTCCATTGATGCTGTGTGTTTGGCTTTGGAGAGTGCTGAGATAACCTGATCCCTCGATAATTGGCTGAGGAATGGTGGCAGTTATACTTTGGGGGGATTACTGGAGGGGGGCAGGGGGTGAAGTTTGCTCCAAATCTGGCACCAAGCAGGTTGGCTATTACCTCCTGGTTGAATATGGATGGTGCCATCCACAACTAGTTCAGCGCATAGCTGGGTATTCCCTTTTAGATTTTGGAAGCAGTTAAAGAATGCCTTGGTATTATCCGTAGCTAGCAAGGCTATTGTTGCTTCATAATTAGCTTTGGAGTACTTGACAAGATCTTTGTTTAAGCTCGAGAGGAATTTTTTCCTCTGCTGAGCCAGTTCCCTCTTGTTCTTGGACATTAGTTTCTTTCTCATCATATATCCTGTTCATACTAGGGGTCCACGAGAGTGGCTTGTTTTTTTTGGCAAGACCTGTTTTTTATCTGGTCAGGTACATCTGATTCTGTACAACTGCTTAAGTGGATATAACAGGGCATTGGTGTACACTTCTGTATAGGAGGTAGTGTTATCTGTGTTTGAGGGAGCTTTGAAACTTCTTATACCATCACTACTTAGTAGGAGGTAGTTTGTCTTTGAAAAAAATTTAAGTGATTTTGAGCTTGGTGAGGTGTCTGGTTGTTATAATTACATCAAACAAGACTGATTTTATAGTCCAATCTTACAGGGCGGACATCACTAAGGGGAGGGTGCAGTGCTCTCCCATATTAGTGAGTACTATGTCCAGGACGTTTGAGCCTCCTGTGGGTGTGCTGTCTGTTCTAAAGCATATGCACTGACAAAGTCCAAGAACCTCTTGGCATGTTTGTGGTTGTGCATGTTTCCCAGTCAGTGGTAGGATAATTAAATCACCCATGAGTAAGGTGTTGGGCTGTATGGCAAGTGACACCAGTCTGTCCAGGTATGTGGTATGCTTTTCTTGTTTAATGCTGGGAGGACCTGTATCTAGCTATGTTGTGGTAGGGGGGTTTTCCTATAGTTAATTGGACATGGAGTAGTTCAACAGAGTCATGTTTGACCAGTCTTGAGGTGTAATTATCTTTAATGAAGATGGATACACCTCCTCCTTTGGTTCTTTCATGTTCAGTTTGTGGTCTGAACATATGGAAAGCATTGTAACCCTGCATGGCCAGGGTGCTCTCTAAACCTTTGAACCACATCTCAGTGAATGCACAGATGCCAGATGTCAGCATCCTCCAAAATGAGGAGTTTTTCCAGGGAGTGCAGTTTCTTGTTTAGACTCCTAGCGTTAAGCAGCAGTACCTTGAGTTTATCTACAAAGGATTTTTATATTGGGAAGTTAGTTATTTATAACACTGCCTAAAAAGGTATAGTAGGGGCGGATAATGCCTTTGCCATTATCCAAAAGCCTAGAGGAGACAGGTGTAATCCATCTCTAGCAAAGCAGTGTAGCCTGTTGACAATGTCTTCCCGGTAGACAGGTGATGTTAGTCAATCATCTTTTGTCTTTTGGCATCATCCTTGTAAGAAGGTAGAATGCTGCCTTAAGGCTGGGCTGATACCTGCCTGTGACATGTAATCTGAAAGCTCAGTCATCTCTCTTCATATAGTCCAGTGAGGTATGTAACAAGTCATTTACCCCCATGTGGACTGTGACAGATCCTGGTACCTGACCAATCTTAACATCAATGCTTTGGAAATTAGGGTAGTCCTAGTGTGTTCCAACCTTTTCAGGACTCCCTTTCTCCAGGAGTGATAACCATTCAGATGGACAACATATCAGTACCCCGGTATGTCAGTAAACAGGGGGAACACAGTCCTACCCCTTTTCTCTAGAAGCAATGAGTGTTTGGCAAAAGGTGATATATTCAGTCACTTTCTGATGATAGTGCACATTGAGGGAAATCCAATGATCTGATGTCCTTTTCATTCATTCCTCAACAAATGGGTCCAGATCCAAGCCTCAGACCTGACTGTTCTGCTTTTTCCAGCTCAGGGAACACAAACTCTCCAGCTCCTCCCTTAAACGCAATGCACTAGTCCCTTACCATACCTTGGATCTAGTTTGCTGCCTTCACATACAGATGGGTTTATTGTAAGCTCTCAAGTAGTTAAAGAATTTGTGAGTAAAAGTAATTTTTTTCTAATCTATCTCTAAAAAAAACTACATAGATTCCCTTATTTCTATATGCGATTTTAGTGTAATTCTATATTGCCATGATTAGTAATCTTTCTTTCATTTTTATACCTTTAGGTATATCCTTATGTTACCATTGTTTGTAATACTTTTTTTTTTTAAACGTTCATGCTCTTCCTCCTTGTACTGTACATTATTGCTGAAAAACCCTTGGCCATAAAATTCTGCTCTCTGCACATGCTATATGTGTATATATTGTTTAGGTCCAGCACACTTAGATTTTGCCTGCAACATTTGCAGAGTCTTCAACCCTATGGCTTTTATTGATAGAGTAAAGCTAATACTGAGAGGGTTACTTCCAACAAAAACTGATACAGCATCTGGGGCTCAAACCCCTAAAAAACTGACAAAAGAGGCTAAGAAGCATTCTCTGGAGCCTACAGGTTCCTCAACTCTGGGTTCAGGATCACCTCTTAAGATTTCAGAACATTAGGATCTGACCTGTATGGATCCAAAGACAAACTCTTCCAGTCATACCCCTTCAGATCCAAAGACAGAAACGTCATATCCAATCCCCTCAGATTCAAGAAGCATTCAGACAGGTCACCATGGATCAGGTCTCCTCTGCACTTGGATCCTGTGTCCTCTCATCTACTATTTCCCTTTTTGGAAAGGTCTCCCCAAGTGTTATCATTCTAGGGCTTCATCAGTAGCATCATCTTCTCTGTCCTCCAGAAGTCTGACTGAAGCAGATGTGGACAGGATGAAGAGAAAAATTCTCTCAACACAAATTCAAATGGAGGTTCTCCCAGCTACTACCTCTTTGGGTCTGAAGACCTTTGTGAGCACTAACTCACCTATACTGTCTCCTTCTCTGATCTGACCTTTGGTTTCAGAGCAGTTGGATCAGAGGGTCCAGGAGCTGTCTGTATTGGATGCAAATATAATTGAATCTTCTGCTGTGGTACCATCTGAGTGGAGAAGCTCAGTGTGCTTTGGAGATGGATGACTTTCAGAGCCACAGTGTTGGTGCTGGATCTGGAGTGTTTGAGTTGACTCGGTTGTCAGAGCTGTCTCTACTCCTCAGCTGCAGTGCTGGCAACTGAGCTCTGACTCCTACCTCCAGTGGTTTGCCTTTGGGTCAACAGGAGCTGGCTGACTGAAAGTGTGTCCTCTCAGAGCAGTGGGTCTCTCTCTCTCCAAGGCATTCTGCTTTTGAGGTGGTGAAGAGAGTTTTCTCTGCTCCAAGAGAGGACCTATCCACCCTCCTCAGCTCCTACTTCCCAGACCTGGTTGTCCTTGCATCTTGAGCCTCACGTCCCTGCACCCCAGGGACAAACCAGCCCAAAGACACCAAGATACCCAGCAGGGTATATAGATAACTTCTGATATTTCTCCAGAACATCCTGCTGAAGTCCCTAGGAAGAAAAAGTGCAAAAGGAGGCACTTAGACTCTCCTCAAGAGTATGTCACAGAGGATACTGACTTTGAGGGGGAGGGATCCCCCAAGATCACCACCTGATTATCTGCTTTTGGGACATTGTAGAGATCCTCAAGCAAAAGGGGTGGCTGGTCTACTTATGACCCTTCCCAAGAGAAGTCACTATTCCTGGAAGCCTTTGGTGCTTGGCCCATCTACCTCCTGGGTGACTCCACCTGCTGAAAAGCTCATTAATTTGATCTCTTGACGGGCACGGAAGGAACCTGATTCCATTGAGCTGATCTCCAAGAGACCAGTCAGGATTCTGGCATTATCTAAGGACAAGGAATTCTGGAGTAAGGGTGTACCAGTTGTTACCATGGTCATAGTGGCAGTCACAAAAAAGAAACTTGTTGAACAAGGTTAAGCTGTTACTTCCCTCTAACGGAGTCTAGGGTACTGAACAGATTTGGGAGGTGTGTATATTCTTCAGTGACTTTTGCACTACAGTTGCTGAATTATTTGGCACACTTCACTAAACTTCATTAAAGAACTTACCAAATCTCTCTCTGGGACCATTGCATCCAAGGCAGAGGGCTTGATTGCCTCAAATTTTGTTACACTACAATCTATTTCAAACTTGTCCATGAGGCTCTTCACCCACACAGCTGAAGGTACCTCAAGGGTAGCAGGTTCAGGCATTTCCATTAGGGTACCTGCCTGGATGTGCCTGTGTGACTTGATGGAGCCCTTAGTCTTTCTTCATCAGTGCTTCTTTTGACAGAAGTTATTTGGCACCAAGGTTAGAGAGAGACATTATCCAGGTGTGAGCAGGAAGGTAAAACCCTGTCTGCTGTGGGCATAAGCTTTTTCGACCCCTCAAAGGTCCTTTTCTAGGAATCAATGGGGTGGTCAAAAAATGTGATTCAGAAAGTCCTAATCTCCCTTCTAAGATCCATGTGGAAATAGTTTCCCCAGGGGCTGAGGGGGGGGTGGACTCCAATGGAAGAAGCCACCCACGCAGCAGAGAAGATCCACAACCCTATGACTCTAGAGATAACTTCTCTGACAGATCCTAACAACACTCATGAAAGAGTCCAGATTTTTTAATGCCATAGAAAACAGGGGACTGGACCAATTTTGGATATCGGCAATCTGAACAAGTCAGTTTAGTACACAAAGTTCTGGATGGTCACGGTTCAGTCCATTCTGCCTTTTCTGTGCAAGGACGACAGGATGTGCACAATGGATCTTCAGGGTGAATACTTGCATCTAAAAGCAATCCAGAAGATGCCCATGCTTCTGGCTGGGAGCCAGCCATTACCAATTCAGAGATCTGCCCTTGGTTTCACCACCACAGCCCCCAGGGTGTCCACCAAATACATGGCAGTAATGGCCACTCACTTGAGACTGCAGGGATTCTGGGTGTTTCCTTACTTGGATGACTGGCTCGTAACTGCTCCAACCAGGCATCATCTGGTCAAAGGATGAGATTGTGTACTCCATTTATGCTCTCACCTGGGAATTACTATCAGTCTCAACAAATTTTAACTAGAACCAAATCAGATATTTGAAGTTCATTAGAACTTTGTCCAATACAGCATCCTTGACAGCCTCCCTTCCTTTACCAAGGCTACAACCATATGATTCCAGGTCAAAATAGATCAAAGTTCGTTCTCAGATTGATCCTTCAAGCATTAGGGTCAATGTCTGCTGCAATAGTTTTAGCTCCATTGGAAGGATATCACTTGAAAATTCTTCAGTGGACTCTGGCGACTCAGAAGTCTGTTCTTCAACCTTTATCCACCCAAATCAAGATAACTCAGGCATGCAAAAATGATGATCTTTGATGGATTTACTCCGATCAGATCTGGCAAGGTTGGCCCTTCATTCTCCCTCAGTCCTACGCCATAGTCACCACAGATGCTTCCCAAATTGTGGGGGAGGGCACATCTTGGGAAGACAGTCTAAAGCACATGGTCCCCTGAAGGTTAGTATGCTTATTAGTGTCCTAGAAATGTCAGCTGTCCTCCTACTGTTGCAATAATTTCAAGATGCACACACTTCTGGGGCTGTTGTGATTTAGGCAGCTAGTATGTCAGTGGTCTGGTACATAAACAAACAAGGAGGAACCTGATCTTATCCACTGTGTCGAGAAGCTTTGAGTGTGTCAATGGGAAATCTCATCCAATCGATTTCTGATAGCAGTGCATATTCCAGGGAAATCCAACATGATGGACAAGTTAAGCAGGTCCATTCTAATGCCTCATGAATGGTCACTCAACATAAAAGTTGTGGAAAACAAACTCCATCGATGGAGCCAACCTTGCTGTGAACACTGCTTCTCACCCCAACCAGTGCAGCAGGTTCTTTCCCCTGATCCCCACATGAGGGGAATCACTGAGAAATGCTGTTCTCTGATTGCCCCCTGGTGGTCTGTATACCTTGTCCCAAGTACCTCTAATCCCCAAATTTTTCAGAAAGCATCTCGATTGAAGAACAGTCATCCTGATTGCTCCTTATTGGTCTCTTCAGATCTGGTTCCCCTTTCTTTGGCCTCATCTACTTCACCCCACCATGGATTCTGGATCCAATTCTAGACCACCTGTTTCACCCTACAGATAAGCTATACACCCTATATTTTAGGCCTACAGTTGACAGCATGGTTTCTTCACTTCTGTTTGTTAGAGAGCCCAGGCTGTCCTCCCCTCTCCACCACATTCTTTTATCTTCCCACAAAGCTTCCATTAGAAAAAAAATACAGAAGTAAATGGAAAAGATTCATTTTTGAGTGCAGCAAAATTACACTGATCCCTTTTCAGCACTAATAGCTACAATTTTTAATGAAGGTGCAAGTTCTTCAACTAAAGTACAACTCTATTTCTAATTTTCACAATGGAGTAAATAGTTCATGTTTAGCTTTTTCCAAATGTTGTAAGACCTTTTATAAAGGAAACTTTTCTTCTTAGACCCCTTCTTAAAGATCCTACTCCCCCATGAGATTTGAATTTGATTTTACAGTCTTTGACTCCTTTTGAACCATCAGCCAAGTGTGAAGTAACTTTTAACCTGAAAGACTGCCTTTTTAGTGCCCATTACCTCTGCTAGAAGAATCTTAGAAATTCAAGCCCCATCTTCTAAGCTGCCTCATTTTTTTTTTCATGAGACTAGGGTATCCTTAATAACTAACCCATCCTTCCTAAAATGGTGTCAGAATCCAATATCAATCAAACTATCAACCTTCCAGTTTTCTTTCTAAATTTCTTAAAGAAGAGTATATGTTCCACCTGTTGTATGTTCACAGTTAAGTTTTTATCTACACAGAACAAAAATTTTCAGGAAATCAGATCAATTATTTGTCTCCTTTTCAAATTCAAGATTGGGCAAACAAGTTACTAAAGTGACTTTAGTCAAATGGTTAATTGTATTTCTTTTGTTTACAAAAATTGGGTTTGTCTTTTCCAAAACATTTAAAGACTCATTCAACCAGGTCTATGGCAACTTCTGTATTTTTATCCAGGTCTTCACTGAACACTATTTGTACAACTACAACTTGAGCTAATCCTTATACCCATATTGCCTATTACAAATTGGATCTGGTCTCTAGGGGGAGTGGCCTTTGGCTCATCTGGGGAATATCCTTTAGAGTCTTTGCAGGATTTAGGTAGCTGAGGACTCTGTTCCATTTGTTGAGGAATGAATGAAAATGACATCAGATAGTTATATACTCACTCTAACGTTCCATCTGTGTTGTCCATTTTCATACTTCTCAACTCCCCTCCCTCCAACCCCTACCAATTTGACTTCTGGAAGGATTAGAAGATACTAAAGGAACCAATGTCCCTTTATTTGAGCTTCAGATACTGTTCTCATTTTTTTTTTGTTAAATATTCTATAGGCTTAAAGGTCAACAAACAAAATCTGAGGTATAGTAGGAGACTAGTGCATTGTGGGTAAAAGAAGAGTGCAAGAGTTTGTGGAAAAAGTGGCCAAGTCTGATCTGAGGGTTGGATCCTGTACCCATTTGATGAGGAAGAATGAAAGTGGACAACACAGATGGAATGTTATGGTGAGTACATAACTTTTTTTGGTGGGCAGGTTGATCAGGCCTGTCCTTTTGTCTCACAAGTGGTCCCTCAATCCAGCAGTGGTAGAACAGATTTTCTGCTGCGGCCTGTTTGCCTCCCTCACAACAGGAAATGCAGCAGGAACTTTGCCGTATTCCCCCAGGAGGGGAAGTTGCCAAGGAATGCTATGACCCACATTTAGCTCCTCAGACCCCTGTATACTTTCCCCCTACCCTTCTCATTCCAATTTTTTTTTACAGAAAGCATCAGAAAGGAAGATCACAGCCATTTTCATTGCTCCATTCTGGCTTTGACATGTGTGGTTTCCCTTCCTCTGGCATCATTTGGCACATCCCCCCTCCCCGGGGTACGGGATCGTAGTCCAGATCTTCTCTGTCACACATTCAGAATGCCTCAGACAGACATTCAAACCCTCAGGTTAACCACTTGATTTCTGCACATCTGCACATCTGGTGATGGCTAGTCTGCCCAGGCTTTCTTCTCCAGTAATCCACATTCTTGCATCATTCAAAAGATAATCTACCAGAAAGATTTACAAAAGCAAATGGAAAATGTTTTCTGTTTGAGAGCCTCAATGGAATCTGGACCTCCTTTTTGGTTTCTCTTTCAGATGTTTTAGACTTTCTGAGTTCCCTTTTTTTTTATGATGGGACTATCTACTCTACTGTAAATGTTCAGTTAGCTGCCATTTAAGATTTCCATATTGGGGAAAAAGCAGTTATCCATTGCCCCCTTAGATGTTCTTCATAGTCAGTGTTGCTGTACTGATTCTTCATGTCATGCAGAAGCCTATGATCAGCCTGATTTCCAGAATCTTTACATCCATAACCAGTGGGCATCAGGTTGTAAGGAGGACATCCATTGGTGCCTTCTTCAGCTCCTCCTAGCTGTGCAGTTAGATATGGATCACTTCTGCTCTGCAAACTTGCAGTCTGTCGGTTGGCTTATTTTTCCCCAGAACTACCTTTTAGTCTAAGTACCCCATTTGGAAGATTTCTCTACTTATTTAATGTTCAAAAAGCTTAATTGCTTGAAGAGTGGGAAGTAAATCCTGCAGAAAGATTTTCACTTGTTTCTGTTCTGTTTGGGGCCTCAGCACAGCATCTCTAACTGTCCTGTGTAAAATTCCATGTGAAAACTTGTAGGGTTGAAGTACTAGCTGCCCATATGGAGTCATCCTCTGGTTTTGCAGTCCACTGCTATGGCAGGGCCTCTGCAGACTTCTGCATCAGCTAGCGTCATTCTAAAAAAGAAAAGACAAAAAGGCCAAGAACACTGATATTACTGAGAAAGCTCCAACTATAGATCTTAAGTCTATCAACAACCCAGGTTAAGCATCTTTGCAAGTCCCCTGGTCTGGCAACTCCTAGGCCTGAACACTCTGGCAAGACCCCTCAGGAGTTCACCGTAATCTCTGGCCTTCATACAAATACTCCTATGACAGACACATCAGTTGGGTCTGGGGTTGCTCAGCTTCCAACATCCATGCCATGAGTCTTGAGGGAAACTGTTTTCCTTGACTACTGAAGCTGCAACTGAAGTCACAGACTACTGCATCCTATTGTCACCCTCTTAAAATAGAGACACAAGCCAAAGCGAACCACTTTTTTTCTTTGCCACCATTTCCATCCACTTCATCTCAGACCAAAGCCCAAAATTAGCACAGGAGTTTATGGTCTTCATGAAATCTAGAGAGCCTTCTTTTCTGAGGCCATCCCATTTAAAAGGAGCAGTGAAGCAGCTTTTCAGAAAGAGGAAGATTCCTGTAGCTCAGAGGGGGAGGAGGAATAGTCTTTCTTTTGCCACTTACCACTGCAGATTTGCCCAGATGACTCCCTCTCTTCCACCTTCCTGAGGAGCTTTCTTATGGGGATACCCTGCAAAGAATGAAGGAGGCTTTCAGCTGGGAAAGTAAGCAGATGTCCTTCCATATCACTGTTGTAGTGTTCATTACTAAAGGGATTACTGCCAAGTGTAGCCCAATGTCCAGCCAGTATACCAAAGCCTTACGATTGTGCAGATTTCATACATCACTTGTATGCTCCCCACTCAAGACATAAGGCATAAAGTTGATGTAAGGATGTTCATATCTCAGAAGTTCTTTGCTGCCAGTCCAAATGCCATCTTAATCATCTGTCTGAATGCTCCTCCTGTGTTAAGTTCCACATTGTGGTTTCTTCTTATCTTTTCTTTTTTTAATTTTATGAGCTTATATGTCATCCACAAAGAGAAAATGTCTGTGGGGGAGGCAGATCACTGTAGTCTGCTCTCACCGTAAATCTTCAAAAAAGCTCAAATGACAATCCTCTTTCTGGGATGCTGAAGAGGGAAGTCTTCCTGGATCTAAGCATATAGTCTGGGATCCCCTTGAGACATATTTGCCTCTCACCACAACAAGCAACTGCACAAGTTCTATGCCAGAACACAACAACCAGGAGCTTGGAAAATATAAGCATTCTCCTTCACATTGGCAAACTGGTTCCTGCATGCATTTCTGCCTTTACCCCCTGATTCCAAGTTACTTACTAAAATCAGAATGGATAGACCTATCATGATCCTAGTGGCCCCCCTTCTGGCAAAGACAACAGTGGTTCTCCCTCTTCCTGACACTCATTGAGGGGAAATTCTGCATCCTACCACAGGAAATCGATTTCCTGAGCCAAGTCAAGGGATCTGTCTTCCATTCCTACCTAGCCACCCTCAAGTTAACAGCCTAGAAGATGGGTTTTGACACAAAGGAATGCATCCTGTCTCAAGGACATGCCTTCCATTTTAAGGGATACAAGGAAGCCAAGTACCAGGAAATCAAACAGTAACCCCTTTGAGGCAGACATTAACTTAAAGATCTACCAGGGCCCTGTAGACAAAGGTGTTCATATTCCAACATTAAGGTGCATGTGTCTGCCACATCAGTTTGCCTGCATAGTACCCCACCTATCTTTTTACTTCCCCACATGAAACTTTCTAAAAGGGGTGATTCTTGTGAAACCACTCAGAAGGAACCTTATTCCAATATGGGATCTCAAGTGTGCAGTAGAAAAACTAACCTTGCTGACACTGTCTTTATAAAAATGTTCACCTGGAAGACCATTTTTTAATAGCTGTTACTAGGAGAGTTTTTTGAACTATAAGCCCTCATATAAAGAACCTTTCATTGCCTTCCACAGAGAGATAGGGCCGCCCTTCGAATAAACACATCTTTTATGCCTAAAGTGGTATCAGAACCAATTTTAAATCAGTCTAAGTGCGTACCACTCATCTTCCCAAATCCACCATACAAGGCAACGCAAATTCTCCGTTCCCTAGATGGTGTATAGGCTGACAGGTATTATCTAGAGAGGACTAAAATCCCTAAAAGAGCAGCACAACTACTGGTGGCTTTTACAAAGGATAAATAGGGCAAGCCTGTCTCCAAACAACTTGTAAATGGATGGCTGACTGCATTGATTTCTGTTCACACTATGAAAAACTTTTACCTGGGCATATTAAAGTCCACTCCACCAGACATGGGGTAACTACTACAACTTTCCTAAAGGGGTCTCTACCCAGGCCATCTTAGAGGCAGCCACATGAAACTCTGTGCACAACTTTATAAAACACTAATGTAGGCAATGTCTCTAGAGGTACAGCAGGTTTCACTACTACCATCCTACAGAAACTTATCTCCTAGGTTCATACAGATGACCCATAACCCAAATTTTAGCTTTGGGAGTTCTCCCAAGAATCAGTACATAGACCATTGACTATGAAGAACATAGTGCATTTGTGCCCCACTCACCATAATTGTAGATCAGTATTGCAGTACATAATCCTACCCTCTAACCCCTTTGTCTGCTGGAAGCTTGTCTCTCCCTGTCCAGGTTTTTTTTTTTTTCCTGCAGATAGTTCTCTTATCTCCATCAGCCCCCTCTTCCTCCTGTTTTTTCCTCCTTAAATTCAGACAACTTGGGAGGCTGTGCTTTACTTCAGGCATCAGAGTGCTTGTTCACTGCTTAGAATTACTTAACGATGGCTCAGGTGGATGCCCTTATTATGTTTGAACTTTATCATCTAGGGATGATGTAAAGACTGGAATTTGGGCTGGCCAGTGGCTTCTGCATGGCAGGAAAACCCAAGAATCAGTACTGCAATGTTGATCTACTTGAACATCTGCAATTATGGTAAGTGGGACACAACTGCACTTTATCAGGAACCAGGCCCATGACTTAACCACAAAAGGTGTTTAAGTTGCTAGCAAAGCCTTGAACTGGACTTGCTTCCCTAACTGAAAAGTTAAGTTTTGACATATAGTCTTGTGGCAACCACTAAACACCAGCCTCAGGCCAGAGCCACCGCATTTAATAGTACTTTTTTCTTATAAAATGGTAATTTGGAAGGGATTCACCCATAAGGACCCAGGACTGTCTGTGTACCAAAAAGGATTTGTCAATTTGGTATCAGAGCCTTGGAGAGTCAGTGTTACAATCTGCCTGAAATTTGAACTTTTAAAGTAAAATTATTTTGTGACATCCTCCAAAACAAGTAGTCTCTGTGCCAAACTACCATTTTTTTATAGAAAGGTAAATCTTCCTCACACAAATTGAAAATTTAGTAAGAATTCCCCAACAGAGCCCTGATTAAAAAGTTCTAAGGTACATTTTTTATCGACTACCACTAAAAACATTAGTTCTAAACTTTTCTTCATAAAAACATACAACTTGTAAGGTATTTCCCAATGGAGTACTTATCTGCCCAGCCTTGAACAAGCACTACTTGACCATCAATTAACCAAAGTACTCTTGGAAGAGCACACTTCAGTGGCAACAAAATCTTGAAGTTTTGGTGCCCTAGCCACTGACTCTAAACTGCTTTCTTTGAACTGCACAGTGACCAGGTTGTGTGGAAGGTGCCCTAACAATTTCAAAGCTGTCTGATCCTATCCTTAAAAATATGCCCCATATAGCTTAGGCTACTGCTACAGTGACCTAATGATGACCATCTACTGTTGTTGCCATTGGATGGCATTAGCAGTTTTTAATTTATATTTTGCCTTGCAAATTTTGATGCTTTTCCTTAGTTGTTTACCCTGTTTGTCACTTTTAATTCATGGTACTTAAGATTTTATTTTAAATTTATTTACTGAGGTAGTGCACTGATGTCAAGATGCCTGTCTTGTTGCTGTAAAGTTTATTGATACTGGAGATCCACTACACAGGCATGTTTTTAAACTTGGTATTTAATTTGTGGTGAATGAGGATATGTGCCCGGATGGAGAAACTGAGGTGGGAATAGATATCTGTTGCATTAGTTACAGTATCTTCTTGGAATGGAGAGTTCTTAAAATTCATTAGATTGTCGACTAGTTGTAAGAAGTTCACCTTGGAGAAATCCTTTGACAGTAGGATTTTTGGTGCATCTGAGCATGGTTCCTAGGAAGAATATTTGTCATGGTGGTTGACTTTTCCAGGGCTGATTGTGTGTGTGTGTATATGTATATATATATATATATATGTATATATATATATATATATATAGGCATACTGGAGCTTTATTTGTTAGAACCATGTCAAAATAGATATGAGCCACTAGTAGGGGATGGTACCATTTTGACAAAGTCCAAAAATTATTGTGCATTTTTATAGTGCATGTTAGCAGTAGATAGATGAGTAAAATCTCTCAGAATGGTTATCTAAGATTTAGTTCTTAGGGACTGCAGTTTTCTGAGGTACGGTTTGTAGGCTATAATGGTCAGGGAGGGGGATTCTGTACTTAACAATGGTATAGGCAGTCTTGCTACTCTTGCTGAGAGTTGCTAGCACTCCTCAGAAAGGATATCTGATTATCTTCATCTTTCTGTCTGCCTTGCAACCTGATAGAGATTCTTTGTGACTTCTACTGAATCACTTTCCAGAATTTGGTAGAGTGCTTCTGATGCCTTGTTTCTTCACTATTACAACTCCTGTCTTACCCATCCAGTATTCCTTTTAACCTGGTCAGCCTTTTCTATCTTCTACTTTTTTCCTGCACTCCTTTCTTTTGATATCTTCCTGGACTTCTGTATTCCACCACCACCTTTCCTTGTGTATCTTGCTTCCATACCTGGTTGAGCCATAGATCTGTTCTATAGACCTTGTACATTGTTTTGAAGCACTGCCATTCTTCTTCCACACCTATTTCTTTTTCTTCCCAAGGTGCTAAAACCCAGAGTAATTCCTTGAACTGTTGTCCTTTCACTCCAGTCAGCTTCCAGGTCTGTAAGCCTAGTTTCTACTGACTTTAGAGCCTTCTGTCACCACTGCTTGCAACACATTGTGGCAACCATTGTCTTATGCTATGGGCCAACTTTCTGACTGTGAATGACTTTGCAATTGTTGGTTCTACCTACTGCCCCTTCCCTAGGAGGAGGAAGTCTACCTGAGTTGCATGTTGGCCACTCTTGAGGGTGATATTGCGACTTTCTCTCCTGCTGAGGTATGTATTGGTCACTATCAAACCATTTGTTAGACAGATGTCTAGAATGGCCTGTCCTTTATTCCTCTTACCCCACCCTTGTGGCCAAAGGTAGTCCTCGTATCCTGTTCTGTCTGTCCCGATATGTGCATTCAAGTCACCCATTATAAACACTAATTTTATGTTGTTCTGCTTTACCTAGTAGGTCCTACAACCACTGCTTTGAATACATGCTCTTCCCTGTTGTGGGGCATAGGCTGAGATTATAAATAGTGCCCTTTCCTTATACTAGAGTCTGATTATCATGATGAGAGTACAGTCTGGTAATCTCTGATCTGGTGGTAATAGCAGAAGGCCTGAATAAGTATGGAATTTACACACAAGTTTTTAACCCGTTTCCTTTCATTGTCAGTGATTTGAATGTTCATTTGCCTCTGTCTAGTTTAAACCCAGGACTTTGGGTATGTATCTTAACTTTTTCTGTCTAAATCCATGACTTATCCTTTTGCTTCATATTCTCTTTGTTCACATTCTTGCCCCTCATGTGCCATTCCATACTTAATTCTTCCCACAAATATATAGCTTTTATGGCTTTATTTTCTGATATGCATTCTTTTTTGGCTGGAAGATTGTTGCAGACATTTTGCATAATTTATCAAATTGATTCCTTCTGCCACAGTTTTGTATGACAAGTCTAGTGCAAGACATCTCCTTTTGTTATGTTTAACGTCATCTCCTGGGGAACTTATCGCCATCATTCTTTTCACATAGTTTAAGCTTCCTACTACTCATTCTCACTTATTTCATAACAAAAGTAATTTTTCCTTTCCCATCCAATTTTACAAACTTCTAACTCCTCTGTTAGCAGTTTTATTTTGTCAAAGTAATTTCATTTACTGCTTTATTTAAATTAAATCTGTTTTTCAAATGTATATGCCTCATTTGATCATTCTGCATTTCTCACACATTTCTGTCCTGTAATAATGGATCATGCAAGTCATCATAGTTGGTCTTTGGCTTACTACTTTAACTAAGATACATGCACATTGATGCTTTCTGTGCGACCATATGCTCTCATGAGGAACAAATAGATGTATGGTGGACTTTTTTCTCAGCCCACAGTAATTCTGATGCTTTTATCTCATCACAGCTAAATGAGCTATATCTCTCCCTCTTAAAACCTCAAATGTATTATATATTTTAATTGTGCCTTTCCCTGTGACATAGAGGAAAATAATACATTGTACTTTTTCAGCCTTTGGCAATTCTCAGACTCTTGAAAAAAAATTAAACTTCTGGAATCACATTTTTCAGTTTTGAGGAAATTGCCTTAAAGAGAAATATTTTATAGAGGCTGTGTTTCAAATGAATATGTTGCCTGTACATCTAACTTTATTAGTTTTTCAGCAAACTTTAAGTTTATTTCAGAAGCAACACTTGAAAACAATAATAGTTCCAGAAAAAGAGCAAATGAGAACATTGCACGTTTGTATTTTAACATCTAAAAACATTGACAGATCATTCTAAGATGAGTATTCATTTTAAAGACAGTGTTAGAACAGTCTCAGATGAGCTTTAAGAAAGCTTTTGTTACAGCATAAGCACCTAGAGGTGTCTGATGGTGCAGTTTAAAAAATAATATTGCTTTCCCATATCACCCCAGAATTTGAAGTGACAGTTATCCATATTCATACATGCATTTCTTATAAATATCATTCAACAATGTTATATCATAGCATAAGTGCTAAAGATAATACATCATAAGTAAAATAACATACCCGTGTTCAATTCGTAGTCTTTGTTTCGTATGCTCAATGCTGCAAATCCAGTATCTATCAAAGGAGACATTTCCATTCCAGTGGCATGGGTTGTAACAACTTGGCAATTTTGCCACACAACCTGCATATTGAGGCAAGACCATATCATGGTAAGGTATGTGGTTTGAGAGTGAAGGTATTTCCTACATATGTCAGACCCCACATTTTCATTTCTCCTTTAGACTAATTGGTCTAATTTACTTCTTAATAACATGAATGTAGTGAAAGCCAACACAGGAGTCTTCTGCAGTTACTTAATTTAATTTATTTAATATTCCAGTTCATTTTTATTTTTTTTGGGGGGGGGGGTTCTAAGTGAAGCTGAATCACAGACTCCAAAGCCTAACTGAGTATGGTAAGGATCCAATGATGATACACCCATATCTTTAAATACTGTTGAGACTTTTAGCTTGCTCAGTGAAAACTGGGAAAATATTTTGGTCATGAGATGAAGTTTAGAGTGGTAATCAGAATGCAAGAAGCTCAAAGAGTTAAACAGTGGCTGAGTGTAGCAACAGTGCTGGCAAGGTGATAGTGGTCACCTAGTTAGTCAGATTCCAAGCTCATAAAGTTAAACAGTGACAATAGTATTGCCAAGATGGAAAATTTCAGCAAGTACACTTTGTCTTAAATCTTCTTGGACCTGAAATTGCCTCTTGTCCTTTTCATATAAGTTTGTCCATATGAGGACATTATGATCTACCCAAGTCTCCTAGTAGGCAGTAGTGTCATCCACCAATACTTCAGCTAAGTCCTGTACTTACCAAATATCACCCACCTCAAATTTCTTTCCTGCTTTCCAGAAGCATCACTCTGCCAACATAACTTCTCAGATCTGATGTTATCCTAGTCACCATTCATCACGTATAGGTCCAGGATCTGAGCCGGCAACACTTAGACAATAGCTTAGCTCAAGCTCCTCCCCTCCCATAATGCCCTGCTGCCCTCTAACTCCTCAGATCTTTTTTGCCACACTTTAAGACAGATGCAGATTGCTCAGCTCCTTCAGTGTAGACAAAGTAGGTTCTCTTTTTGGGGTTTCTTCCTTAATCTTTCTGGGTGTTTTAGCCTCTTAGTGTGCTTGATGTACTTCAGGTTTTCCACGTGTTGTATCCATCGCTGTTCTACACCTCCCTTTTGTGTGCCACTTGGCATTGTTTTTTTTGTTTTTTTAACTGTCTTTTCAGTTGTATAGTTTGTGCAGGAATTTCTTAGGATTTAAATTTTCAGTAGTTAGGTTTTTGTGTGTGTGCTGTTGTCTGTGGGACAGACTTTCAGTTTATGACTATTGCTGGTTTCTTCACTTTGGACTGAGGGTTGTGTTCTGGCTAGGTTAAAATGTCAGAGAAGCCTTCAGGATTTAAGAGGTGCTCCTCGTGCTGCCGGAAGATGCCTGTCTCCGACTCGCACAAGGAGTGCCTCTACTGCCTCGGCGCTGACCACCTGGAGGTTGAATGCGGCATTTGTGCTGCATTCAACTGCAGAACCCTGATTGAGCGCCAAAATTTCTCAAAGGAATGATTCAGGGGGCTCCCTTGGTCGAGGAGCCTTTGACAAAGCCGGGCCCCTCTGACCACAAGAGAAAAGCAACCTCTTCCTCCTCTTCTGGGGAGGTCTCTGGTAAAAAGCCTAGGCTGTCAGATCCCAGATCCCTGAATCTGACTCCAGCCTTAGTGGGGTCTGATCTCAGATGTGAAGCCCTCCAGAGAGGCGACGCCCAGATCCAAGGCCTCCAGTCCAAGATCTTCAGATCTGAGGGTCTCTGAGTTAACTCCCGTATCCAAGACCTCCAGATCGAGGCCTTCGGATCTGAGTTGGAGCAGGCCTGTCATGGATCCAATCCTGTAAGATCCGAGCGATTCAAGAGCCCTGCCCTCTAATCTGTTTTCTCGGATCTGAGACCTGTGTTGGTTCCTGTTGTTGAGTACCTTCCCTCAGGAGGGGATCATTTGTTTACCCCTCAGTGAAGGAGTAGTTCCTCAGACCATTGAATGATATCAGGGCCCAGGCACTGGTCTCCAGCTATGTCCTCTATTTCCTCCTGATCTTGCTTCCAAGAGCATCCTTCATTCTGATATGAACAGGATGATGTGGTTCTTTTTGAAAGCTCAAATAGAGTTAGGGCTTTTGGCTTCCCCAGCCCATGAGACTAGGGTGCCTTCTCTTTCTCCCTGGTCACCTTCTCATCCAATCCCCCAGGCTTTGGACTTAAGGGAGCCGGTGCACTTCATAGAGACGGTGGGGGTTCACAGGACACCCTTTGTCCCTACCCCATTAGAGTATATATCTGGTTCTGCTCTCCCTCCCCTGGGGCAGGCAGGGCCCACCGATCCAGGTTGTCAACCCAGAAGTCCATGGGGGTGGGTTCAGGTCCGGGCCTTTCGGACAGCTGTCTGCCCCTCAGTGCTTTGGCTCTCGATAGTTCCAGTCTGGCCTTCTCCGGAGGGTTGGAGGTCCTGGCAGGGTCTGCTCCTTCCTCCCCTGTGGTGGTGTCCATGGGGGGGTAGGGAGCTTCATCCAGTCTTTCCGTATTCCGGATGGTGGAAAGATCTCTCTATGCTGCCAGAGTAGCCTCCCCTGCTCACCAGGCTCTATCTCAGCATCAGATTTTGAGTGGAAACTCTCATCCTGCTCCTGGTCAGCTCGTTCAATCTAGCCTCCAAGGGGGAGTTACCTCTATCGGGGTCCCCACCTCTTCCGAGTCTTCCCTAGAGCGTCCCTCTGAGGAAGTACCTTAGAAGAGGACATGTAACAGGAGACATCTTTACTCCCCAATGGAGTCTCTCTCAGAAGACACTGATATCACTGAGGGGATGGGTCCCCAAGGTCACCGCCCGATGTCTCCTTTTGAGACATCCTGGAGATCCTTAATGCCAAGGGTGGGTTGGCCTGCCCAGTCTTATCCTCAAAGGAAGAACGTTTCTGGAGGCTTTCTGTATGGGCCCATCTACTTCTTGGGTGTGTCCCCCCCCCCCGTTAACCTCTTGATCAATCTCATTGCCAGCAGTGCATGGAAGGAACCTTGACACAGTGGAGCTGGTGCCCAAGAGAGCAGATAAATTTTTGAGTCCCACTTCCGACAAAACCTTTTGCTCCAAGTGAGATCCATTTGATGCAACTGTGGCAGCTGCTGCCACCGAGACAGAGCTGGCGGAACAGAGTTCATCTGTTCATCCTCCCAGACGACAGTCGAGAGTGATTGGCAGATTTGGTTAAGTGGGTGTTCGCATTGGCTTCATTCAGCCTGTGAGCCTTAAATTATCCGACACACTTTGCCCGTCTTCAGAAGGATTTGATCAAGGATCTTGCCACTTTGCTCTCAGAATCCATGCCGGTGGAGGACTTTGACTGTTTCTCTCAAGTTTCCACTCTCACGTCAATAGCTAATTCATCCATGAGGCTGATATCCAATGCTGCAGAAGGTACCTTAAGGCAGCAGACAGAGACATCATGTCTGGCTTCTCTTATGTGGGTTTATGGAGGCCTTTAAGGTGTCATATGCCAATGCTCCCTTCAATGGTTCAACCCTCTTTGGACCCAACTGTAAAAGAAACTTTAACCCACAGTGAGCAAGAAGGGAAGGCACTGTCGACCATAGGGATCAAGTTCTCTAACCCCCAAAGGCCCTTTTTCATGACCCAATGGGGGAGTAAGAAGATTTGGTTCTGTAAGTCGCAGTCTTCCTTTCAGGAAGCTCAAGAAGATCATCTCTTCCAGGGGATGGGGGAGAGGTTTCAATGGTCGATGCCACACTAGGGGCAGAGGAGGCCCACAAAACCAGGGCTCTAAGGAAACCTTCACTGAGAACTCTTTCATTGCACCTGAAGTGCTGCCTGATTGTTCCCTTCTGGAGGCAGTCGGGGGCCATTTATCTTTGCACCCTTCAGCCTGGGCAAACATCACAACTGATCAGTGGGTACCAAGAATTCTATCTAGGGGCTACTATAGTCCCTTTTCCAATCTCCCGACATACCACCCAGTCAGAGAGCATTAGCCCATGTGTAGAGGTAACTGACCTTGTTCTAAAATGAGCCATCCAAAATTTCCCCACAGGACAGAGAGGATCTGGAACTTACTCCTGCTTCTTTTTGGTACCCAAGAAAACAGAGGACCTGCATCCAATTCTGGACCTCAGTTAAATCTCTCAGTCAAGAAGTCAAAGTTTTGGATCGTCACTGTACAGTCGATTGTGCCCCTTCTGCACAAGAATGACTGGATGTGCTTTGTGGATCTCCAGGAAGTGTACTATGGTGTCAAAATAGACAGGCAGTCCAGGAGATTTCTCCACTTTTGAATAGGAGCTGATTACTTTCAGTTCACAGCCCTGCCCTTTGGACTCACTACAGCCCCCTGGGTGTTCACCAAGTGTGTAGCAGAGGTGGCAGCTCATCTTAGGCTTCAGGAATTCCAGGCATTTCCCTACCTTGACGATTGGCTCCTCACAGCTCCCACACAGCATCAACTGGTAGAGATCACACAGTTTCTTCTTCGTCTTTTCGATCAGTTTGGTGTAACAGTGAATCTTGCCAAGTCTTCTTTGATACCGTCTCAACAGCTGGAGTTCATTGGCACTCAGCTGGACACCATTTCAGAGACTGCAACTTTTCCCCTCCATGTATTTCTTATCTGGTCTCATGTACAATCCCTTCTGGAGCAAACCCGTCCTCCAGTGTCACTCATTCTGACAGCCTTAGGTTCAATGGTAGTGGCCATTTATTTGGTTCCACTGGCCAGGTACTACATGAGAGTTCTGCAGTGGACCCTGGCAGTTCAGTGGTCTGCTCTTTCTCATCAATTCCTATATGGCTCACTCCAATATGCTGGACATCTGTCATGGTGGATGCACTCTCCAGACCTCCTAGCGGGCATGTCTTTTTCTCCCCCAGCTCCAGCAGCCACAGTGACCATGGGCAATTCCCCTCCTAGGGTGGGGGGCACTTCTGGGGGAAGACTGTCCAAGGGTCATGGTCCCAGCCAGAGACCTAACTGCACATCAGTGTTCTGGAGGTGAGAGCAGTCCTCCTTACGTTGCAAGCCTTTCAGGACTGCCTTCCTCTAGGGACAATAGCGGTGCACACAGACAACATGGCTGTTGTGTGGTACATAAACAAACAAGGGGGCACACATCCTTATCTGCTTTGTCGTGAAACCATGAGGGTTTGGGAGTGGGTGATATCCTCAGGGCGCTTTCTCCTTGCAATGCATATTCCTGGAGCATCCAACTTGCTGGCAGACAAGCTGAGCAAGGCTATTCTGACCCCATATAAGTGGTCCCTGAATCCACTAGTGGTGAAGCAGATCTTTTATCAGTGAGGCCAACTGAGCTCTGATCTGTTGGCTTCCCCTTTCAACCACAAATGCAGCAGCTACTTTGCCCTGATTCCCCCAAGAGGGGGAGTCCCCAGGGATGCTCTGACTCATGATTGGCCCCCAGGTGGTCTTTATGCCTTCCCTCCATTACCACCAATTCTGAGAGTTCTTCAGAAAGCAAGATGCCTCAGGACACAGTTAATCCTCATTTCCCCCTTCTGGCTTCAGCAGGTGTGATTCCCTCTTCTACAGTCTCATCTGAAGCACCCCCCCTTGGGTGCTCAATCTGGTGCACCCCCCTTGGGTGCTCAGTCTGGTGCCGGATCTGATCTCTCACCCGTCACTACTTCCACTTCTGTGGAACTTCCGTCTGACAGCTTTGTTTGTCCAATTCCAGTGATTCTTGCTAAGTCCAGGCTAACACCCTCTGTGAAGGACATTATTCTTGGTTTTCAAAAATCTTCTACTAAGAGAATTTATAGTAATAAGTGGAAGATATTCTTTCTCTGGGCTAAAGGTCGAAATCTAGATCCATTTTCAGCTCCTGTTTCCAACATTCTTCTTTTACTGGCTTCCCTCTTTCAGGAGGGTGCTAGTTTTTCTGTGATTAAAGCCCAAATAAATGGCAGCTATTTCTAAATTTCACCGTAATGATGAACCTATGTTCTCTTCTCACCTCTGCAAGGCCTTCTTGAAAGGTGTCTTTTTGTTGCATCCCCCAATCAAGGATCCTTCTCCACTGTGGGATCTTGCTGTGGTGCTGCAATCTCTAACTCTGCCCCCTTTTGAGCCTGCCACACCCTGTGATCTCAAATTTCTTTCTTAGAAGACTGCCCTTTTGGCAGCGATAACTTCAGCAAAGAGAGTATCAGAATTGCAGGCTCTTATTATTAAGCCTCCTTATTTGATATTCCATAAAGATAGAGTGGCCTTGAGACCCAAGCCTTCCTTTATGACAAAGGTGGCCACTGAACCAAACCTCAGTCTGTCTATCCAACTTCCAGTGTTCTTTCCTAATTATGCTAACAAGGGGGAATACATCTTTCATACCTTAGATGTTCATCTACAGCTTCCTTTCTATTTGCACAGAACTGAGTCTTTCTCTGGCCAATTGTTCGTAGCCTTTTCAGTCAACAGGAAGGGCCAAGCTGTTTCAGAAATCACCATTTCCCATTGGATTTCCCAGTGCATATCTTACATCTACTCCTCCTGTGGTTCACCTTTGTCTGGACCGGTCAAGTCTGATTCTTACCAGGTCAGTGGTTACATCAGCTGCCTTTTCAGCTCTTCAATCCTTGGATGACATTTGTGCAGCGGCAACTTGGTCTTCTCCTCATACCTTTATTTCTCATTACAAACTTGACCTAGTTTCTAGGGGGAAGGGCTTCCTTTGGCTCTACTGTTCTTAGGCATGTCCTTCCATGAGGCCACATGAGAATGTTGGGTAGATGGGGACTCTGCCCTGTGCGTGAATGGTGGCTAGGTTAACAGATTAATAGTCATGTACAACTTTGTATCTGTGTTATCCATAGTCACCATTCATCCTGATTCCACCCTCCTTTCACCCTTCCTGATGGATTGGCAAAATATTAGTTGGACCTCTTCTGGTAGCAGGTCTACTCTTTCTGTCTTCTTTCTCAAGAGCAGACTTGATCTGAGGGGTTAGAAGGCAACAGAGCATTATGAGAGGGAAGGAGCTCGAGAGCTAAGCTGTTTAAATGTTACTGGCTCTGATCTGATTTCAGATCCTGAACCCATACATGATGAATGGTGACTACGGATAACACAGATACCAAGTTATGGTAAGTACATAACTATTATCCAAGAATTTGAGTATCAGAACAGTAAGAGTTTTGTGTCCACTGGCTGATAACCTAGGATAGTTATACTTGTGTGTGGTGATGTCTATGCTGGAGGTTCAGACTGTAGACTCTATAAAGTGGGCAAACTAAACTATAGCTTCATATTTTTGCAGGCTTGGAATGTCCCTTCTATTTTATACCTCTGATGAAAGTAGTTTTACATGGTTGGCAGAGGTGTTTTTAAATCCTATAGAAAAGCATGCCTGGAATTGTGTAACTTGGCTGGCTAGTTAGTTATGCCAGTTTGTGAAAGTTGTAGATAAGGAATACAGCTTTGTCAAAATCATTATTAAAAATTATCAGTTTTGACTATGAAAGGCAGTAACTGCTTCCTCCATTGACCCACTGGGAATTCCAGGTTTCTTTAAGGAAATGGACTGACTGTCTTGTGTCTGTGTTGCAGTAGAAAACAGCTGAATGACCAGGTACTGTTCAGCCAGAAAGTATTGTAGAAGAAAATCTGAGAAGTGGGTATTTAACTTAGGGCTGAATAATAATAACATTTTATCAACTTAATTTGATGAACAGAAACCCCTTCAAAATGCTACATCTCCAAGAGGCCAGGTGTAGGTTATGAGCATTAATAAACCAATAAGAAACTTTGCAGTGTGGAGGGTGTGATGTTCACTTAATAAAAATCAAAATGTAAAATATAACTGTAAGATAACCAATAGAAAATAGGTAGTCCACAGTTGTTAAAAATGGAATATCCTTTATTGAAACACATACACACAAGTGATCCTAGCTGAATACAATGAAATGCATCAAAACATTCTTGTATAGAATCAGGTTGTTTGGAGCAAGGGAGTAGTTACAGAGGGTGGTTCTGTTAAAAGCAATAAAAGCATTACAATCATTCCTTTAGCCGACTTGAAGTATATAGTTGTCTGCAAAACATCTTCAAGAAAGAGATTTTTTTTTTTTATTCGGATACTTTGTTCCAACCTGGGCACAGAAATATGCAGCTAAGGAATCCACTCGAGAAAAATAAAGCTGGAGCAAGAGGGTACCCTTCCTAGTGTCTTAAAATGAGGTTAAGGGGGGGAGTAACAATGCCATCTGTAAATATTGTGCTCAGAAAGTTGCTAGAAACTACCTTATGCTACTGTATAATGGCCAATATAAACCAATCATTACCAGAAACACTCACAATGTCTGACTTTAGAGCTTTTGGAAATCTACCCTAATGGCAGTCCCTGGGCTATGGTTTCACTTTGCTAGTCACAAGTTAGTCAAAATCTTTATCACCTGACACAACTGCTGCATATAATTTGCTTCAAGTCAGTCTAGGAAACAAGATAACATTTGTTAAAGATTATGTAGAGTCTGTTGTGCATTGGAAAATGTATGATTGCTTGTCAACATGCTGGTGGTGTAACATGCTGCAAAGCCACATTATGCTGCACATGACTGTAAAGTAAATAGTCAACAATTCATCTGTCTGATGGTGATCACTGGAGCAGGGAATCTTCTCTTCCCTGAAGTACAGTAACCTTGGTGATGATTGTTATGAAGGGGGGTGGTTACAAACATTTGTCTCCTGCAAAAGGTGGGTAGAGAGTTTTACCCCAAGAATAAAAACTACTTTTATTACTTTTATAATGCTGTTGCAGGTTTGTTTCCTTCAATGTGGCATTCAAGCAAAACATTTTAATTTAGTCTTAAACTCATGAAACATGTAAAGTTGTTGAATACACAAGTCCAAATATATTATCTGCATTATAAAATGGTCCTCTTGCTCATTCCCAGCTATGAGTGTCAAGTCCTACAATAGCTACAAATGATACTCCTGCCAAATCTGCTCCTTGTTTTAAATTTTTTTTTTCTTTTTTTCTCCTTGCCTTTTGCATTGTGTCATATCTCTTTTTATAACCCAGGAATTCTGTATTGCTTATTTAGGGTCCTGCTATGTGATCTTTCTGAGGATGATGTTTTCCTATATGCCACATGGACGCTTTGCAAGTTGTTCAAACAAAGATGAGCTCAACAGAATTCACAGCACTGTGCTTTCTATTTTCTCAGGAAGGCCCTAAAAATAATTTCTACATCTAAATTCCCAGTCCTTTGGTCTCCTAACTTTTCTTCAGTTAGGTATTTAGATTTTCAGTTTCACATCATTAATATTAATTCTTAGAGGTTCTATGCATTTTGGCTCTTGCTTTTAACTCCAGTACTAGCTTTATTACTGTAAAGTCAACCAATTGGACCCCTCGCCATGCATGTTATTTCTTTTACTGCATGCTTATCACTATCATGATTTTCTGTTAAAGGGGAGGGAAACATGAAAATTTACTGTGTATCTTTTTTTTTAGGATCTGAGGCAGTATTTTCATTTCATCCATATTTTATGTACCTGCAGAGATTTCCCACAGCTATCTTTTATTTAATACAATACAGCTCAGAAAACACCTCAAAAATTTTGTTTACGCCCTACACCTTTTACCAGGACTGCTTTAACACTTTAAGCTCTAGCACATAGTTTATTCTGCTTTAAAAAGAAGTCTGTTATCACATATGTTGGCACGTTTTTTTTTTTTATGGTGGGTGCCATATATTCTGATAGTTCTCTCCCCCCCAATAACTGGATCTCTCTAAGATGCTTTTCTTTCCTCTGGTTACTGCTACTACAGGTCTGGGATTATACGTAACCTCTGTAGTTTGCACTGGTTATGCATCCTCTGAAGGCTCCATCTTTGTTAGGGGAGCATAAGAACTGTAGCTGGTATGTTTGGAAAGCTGCAGCTCCATTTCAGTGGTACTGTACTTCCAAATCCCAGGGAGGTACAACTCTTCCTCATTCTTGGCACACTATGATATAGTAGTAGGGTAGAACTGGTATCCTTACAAGTCCCTGGGTAGAAACGGTAGTGTTCTGAATATAGACTATTTCATGATATTACTTTCATTTTCATTACAGTGCCTTCTGTGTGGAGTCTGCATGCCCTCCCTGTGGTTGGGTGGGTGTTCGAAAGACATGCATAAATGGACGTGCCTTTGTTGAAGGTTGTACCTCAAGCTGGCACCTCGGCGTTTGTGAAAATCTACTGCCAATCATTAGCAGACCGGAGTTCCGCTGTGGTGACCCCTAACTGGGAAAAGCCGAAAGACAACAACTTTCATTTTCATTATAAAGAAATATTTGAAGTTGGGGTAAAACGTCACGAACAAGAATATCTCCTGAAGAGTCCCATTCAACAACCACTGAAGTCTGCTACTTTCATTATCAGATATTGGAAGGTGCTTAAGACCACTTTACTACAATTTTGTTAGCTTATTTATCTGAAATAAAACTTTTTGTTCCAAGCATTATTTACAGTGGCTTAGATCTCTTATGGGCTGGATACATCTAAGTGACTATGTACTTCCAAACTGGAAAATGCTGTAGTCCTGTCAAATGCTACTGTATTTCCAATTCTCACAGGTAACATCAGTATTTCTAATCTACTTAAATTAAGGGCACATAAATTATACATTTTGGTTTTAAACACATTAAATATTTTCAAAAAATGTTCTCTTGTTTATAATTTGTTCCTCCATTCATCTGTGTATAAATAATTTCTGCTGGCTGAGCTATCCTTTTGTTTTCAGTAAGGAACACCACAAATTTAACACTGGAAGTGGCTTAGTCTGAATGGCCCAAGACTCTTGCCTACATGAATACATAAAGTGAATGAAGTGTATGAGATCTATGAACATTTAATTGAAAATGCTTTCCATCCTCCCTGTACATTAAACTTTGAATTTGTGAGCAGGAAATGTAGTTCTTAGGCAATGGTTTGTTTATTAACCATAGAAATAGCTCAGCCCTCACAAAACAGAAAACACTGGCTTTGGCTGACAGCATAGTGGTTTGCACTTTTTACTTTCATGGTGTGAATTGAAAGGTTCTGACCATAATATGGTCAGCATAGACCTTTTATCATCTAGGTATCATTTAAATATTTATACATAAAAATTACTTGCCTATTTTAAGACTCTGATTTCATAAAAAAAAAAAAAAACGGGCAGTATTCATAATCTCAACCTATGACCCACAGCAGAGTTGTGATTGCAAAGAAAAGGCATTCTGGTAACAGTTGAGATGAAAGATAAAGAAGAACCCAGTATAGAAGTAAGGGCAGCACTAATGAAAATCAAGTCAGAGAGCAGCATGCTCAGATGAGGGCACAGCAGATATGATAAAGATGTTGGGTGTATTAGAGAAAAAATGTCTTCCGAGGGTACTCTTCATAGTATGCAGAGAAAGGCATATTCTAGGCATCAGAAGTATATAAGTATTTTAGTGCACATGTTCAATAACAAACAGAACATTCACAGCAGCAGAGAGTACAGAGGTATCAAACTCCTGTCATACTGCATGAAAGTGCTGGATAGGTGATTGATAACTGAATAAATACACAGAGCAGTAGAAAAATAAAGCAGGACATGATCACTTCTGACTCAGATGACAGTGCAACACAACTGACCATGTGTTTGCAGTGAAATGTAAAGTGGAGAGAGAAAAGAGTCCATGTAGGCATTCCTAGATTTGGAGAAAAGTTATGACAAAATCCCAAGAATTTTGATTTGGGCAGTCCTGTGAGGGTTCAAAGTTCCTGACACATTAGTAAAGTTAGTGCAGGCTGTGTTCAAGGATGACTTGGGTTCGATTATGTCTTGGATGACTGACTGATAGAGAAAGATGGGCATGCCCATCATGGGGAAGAGTGCAGTATATGGGCATTTGTAGATGATGGTCCCTGGTGGCGCCAATGATGTCGCCAAAAGAGGCATGGTCAGCAGGGGCAGTGTGGCTTGGTTGAGCTGCTGCAGAGGTGGGGCAATACACCATGGATCCTTGATTTGTGTGCCCTTCAAGGGCAGTATAAACCTTGGCTTGAGATGATTGTGACACCCAGACCCCATGTGCAAACATTTTTGAGGATGGATGGATGTAACTGAAAAAAATGAAGTAGGTTTACACAGAGAATTGCACAGGCTTGTGTTGTAGAGATCTTGACACTTTAACTTACCTCTGGTGAATCACTTCTTCAAAAATGTGGTTTGTTCAAAGCTGGCAAGTTAGTTGTACACATTTAGGAAGGAGAGGTAACAAACCTAGTATTTCCCCCCTTAAAAATAAGTACTTTATTAATGGAAAGTGGTATCTGATCACCAACCAACATTAAACAGTAGAAAAACTTAAGTCTGACAACTAGTGAAGACTAAAGTTGCCCAGAAAAATTGCAAATGTAGATTAGAAATAACTTGCATCATTTTACAACTTCTATACAAATCCATTGTATATTGTTAAATTCAACCAGTCCAGAATATTTTACCATCTTATTCCACCCATTCCATAGGATACATTTGACCAAGTTTAAGTATTTAAGCCAAGGTTGCTATTACCCAGCATAACTTTGCCATGGTTTTCCTAAGTAAAACTTTCCCTCTCTATTAGCAATCTCTTATTTCAATAACATCTTAAATAGTTGGTAGAGTTTTGTTTTTCCTTTTCCTAGGAACAACCAAATCAAGAAAAAAACAGACCCTTTCATTTAGCATTTAATTATGTTTGTCATCTCAACCTAACAAAAAATATTATGTTTATTATTACTATTTTCTCTGAGAAAAACCTATGCAAGATGTGTTGCATTTGTTCTTTAAACTCTGCAAGAACCTGGTAATTCTAGAATATATGCACCCAAGTACCTCGCTGAGTGTAACACCACCTCCAGCACTAGTTGGGTGCTTGTGGATAGATGTGTTGTGTATGACAGATATAGAAATAGCTATGCAAATATCTGAAATGTCCTTGAGTCGGTAATATATTTGATTAAAAAAACAGATTGCTAATTGACTTATGAAATTTCTTTGCTCAACATATTAACCCAAGAGACTATCAATTTTTCCTTTTTTAACTCTCTCAAGCCTTTATAGGCTTTGCTTATTGCATCCTCAATATTAAAGTAATTACATGTAGCCTCAAGTCAACAGAGCCATTACTCCTGGGTTAGTCATCAGAGGCAAAATAAGGATTCTTAACCTCTGATGTTTAAAGCAATCCCTCTTGCGTCATCCTCCATACCTCTCAGCTTATGCTGCTCTTCACTGCTATCCGATGTTTTGAATACTAATCCTGCTCAAGTTGCTCCTATTAAATTATTGCAGTTTTTCTTTTTCTCCAGACTTTCAACCTTCTTTTCTAATGCCTATCTTGGAATAACTAACTGAAACTAGATAGTTCCTGCATCCTAATTCAATCCCGTTTTGCTATGATCTTAAAGGTTTATATTGGCTGTTTTAAATATAGGGGAGCACATACTTATTATTTTAGAATCAGAGAATACCCTACTAAGCTATTCCTGATCTCTCAGGAACAGGCAAGTGTTTTCCAGTTAGTACCTATTTCCTTTGCCTGCATTAAACAAGGAATTTTGAATTGAAGTGTTTCATAGTAAAACTTGGGGCTCTATACTCTGAGACCCCCCTCCCATTTTCTTGCCAAAAAACAAACTATCCCAAGAAAGATTAGCTCCAACTCGTATAAAATCAATTGTTTTAATTTTCTCCCTATTGATCCAGCACAGCCTCTTTCTGTACCCTGGTTGCAGCACTTTTCCAGTCCCAGATCTCACCATTGCTCTTTCCCTAGTGTTACAGAAATGAACCTTCAACAGGTAAGCCCCTAACTCTGTGGGAAGAGAACCTTACAGTAAAACATGATTAGTTCCAACAAGGGATACTGAGGGAAGTTGAGTGCAGAGCTGACACCTATCATCCTTGTGGTGCCTTTCATGTTCCCTAACTGGGGGGAGGGGCTAGTGTAGTGACATCAGGCCATCAGCACTGACAGCCCTTCCCCTTTGAGCTTTCATCTTGAAGCTTTCTGCGCTCGTTTTTCTGAAATGCCCATTTTTTTCTGCACATTCGAGCTTTATTCATGATAGTTTAGGATAGTGGTTGTAGATTTGTCCATTATATATCATATTTGGGGCATTTATCTGTCTTTATTCACCTGGGATACTTCCTTTCTGTAGCTCTTGTTAGCATATCGTTACAAACTGTTTACTCGTATCCAAAGAAATGTGTAGTTGTGAAGGTGATTGTATGGTTTTCCTTCTTTCACATTTAAATGTACTTAGCAGTTAGCAAATAAGCATTGTAATACATTTGAAGTTGAACTTGTATGTCCTTTGAGGCTGCTGGACTCCATCAGAGGTCTTCCCAGGCACTGAGTTTCCTCAAACCCTCTCCCTGGGATAGGAACGCTGACCTTGGGATGCTTCACCCTATCCCCTCAACCAGCCTTGCCAACATCTTGAGTCCATTCTTGAACTTGGGTTGCTGGCTATGCAGATGGATATCCTGCCTCTGTGGAAAAAGTTCTGTATAAAATAACTTGTGACACACATTTCTGAAAGCACTAAAAAGTAAGGAAGACTGACTGGAAAGGTCTGAAAATAAATAGAGGGGCAACAAAAAGTTTAAAGCTTGTGCATGCTTATCTAATTCCAGTATTATTTTATATCTCTTCTTACCCAGTTTAGTGTAGTTTTAATTCATTTGTTCATTGACAATGCTGACAGTGCGAGAGAAAAGCCATACCATGCACCCAAATATTTAAGGTAAGGAGCATCCCACAGATAAGGATATCCCCTTATCAGACCTGACTAAGGAACATACTTTGTTGCAACAATCCTCATTTTGTCCCAGTTTATCTAACACCCAAGATTGTACCACATTTTAAATTATTAAAATAATATATCAGCATTATACTGCTGTTTTGGTAAATGCATAAGGATATCATCTGCATGTAATGAAACATTTCAAGATCTCTATCTCTAACCTTATATTGCTTTATTGATTAATTTATTGTAGTTGCTGCAGTAAAAGGTATAAAAATATAGAACTCAGAGATAACCATGAACCTAGCATGTTTTTTTTCTCAAGCAGAAAGTAAGTTAGTGGGCAAAGAAAATTGTGACTGGACATTGGAAGACTACAAATTTGATGTGGCAGCCAGTTAATTAAAGGTAAACATGAATGAGTAAAGGAGTTGGGCAGATTTTTAAATTGCACTTGTCAGGTCATCTTTATGACAAAGAGGTTCAGGCACCTTGATCATAACTTCACATCAGACAGCAGCAAAAATGGGGCTCTCTAAGTGAATGGAATGGTTGACCTATTCTGCAGGAAGAGTTGCACTTTCAATGTTTTGTTCACAAAAACAGCATTTGCTGAAAAAGAATTATGGAACATTTTGCTGAACTTATAAAAATGAATATATTGAAAAGTAAACTGTTTCACAGGGTGACATACCCTTCCTGCACAACCCATATTCTATTTTTTTTTTTTTAACACAAGTTTGTGCAATCTCTGATGTAAAAGGGATATGGAGGTGCATTGGGCTTACCCTCCTACAAAAATACAGTATTTACTGACCAATGCACTAATGTTTCCAAATTCAGCAAAATGGTTTCAATAATTACAGATTGGTGAATGTTGTTTCACTAAAACAGTATTTGCCAAATTACAATCCCTCTCAGCATTAACAAAGAACACATAAAATGAACTGAATGGTACGAGTAAAGCGACAGCTCAGCTGACAGGACTGGCTATGCAAGGCAAAAAAATAGCAGACGTGAGGTGGTATTGGAGGCTAGCATATATAACTGTATTGTGCTTATAGTATATTGTAAGTCACACTGTTTAATGAAAAAGGATATCCTGAGCACAAAATATTAGTGCGGTATAGCTCTTTAAACCAGACTGCTAATTTCTCGAATGTTTTTTTTTCTTTTGTCCTTAAATGTATTAGCTACTCTAAAAAGTGAAAGGGACTTAAGGAGGCTTAAATTTAGCTTTTTTGTGCTCTGGGTGTCTGCATTTTGTCTTACAAGTCAGACTGCTGTTTAAAGAGCAGACAAAGTTCCCCATGTTGCATAAGGGACAGTTCCTTTTAATAAACCTGACTTTAGTTTGGCACTTCACGAAAATGTGCCATACCTAGATTTGGGGAACTGTGAGAAGGGAGGGGGCAGAAAGAAAGGAAGTTTTCTGAGATGATCAAGCTTTTCTATCTTCTCTTGTAGCTACGAATGGTGATTCTTGTTGTGGCCTATCATGCTTCCATCTATAACTTGGTACTCTGTGCAAGTGTTCTAGCTTTCTTGAAAATGACTGAAGGAGGACAAATGAATTTTGTGCCTTTTGAATGGTATGTCACTGTGCCTATTCTAATTCCTTAACAGAATTTTGGAGTTGTAATACACCTCCTTCAAGTCTGAAATACAAAATATATATTATCTTGTTCCTTCATGTTGTAAGCTACCAGTCCACTATCACTGATTTCACATTAATTCTATGCCATTAACGTAACACATTCAAATGAATCAAAATGGATTTTAGGAGACTTAGTTTTCTCACCTGCTGAGTTATGGAGAAGTGATTGCATCTTGTTCAGGATGGGAGGATGGTATAATAGTTGGAGTCTACCTTAGAGATACAAGGCACATGATTTGATTCTCACATGAGGTAATTGGCTAGGCTGAAAATGGCCCACAAGTGCAGTTAGCCTAGTACTAATCTATGAACATATGCGTATCCTATAATTAAAAAGATCATCTCTACTTGACTCCAAGTAGACTATTCTCTATCTGTTAAACGTAGCACTTGCTCCTACAGTACTTATTACCTTGATACGGCACTCTTGTCATAGATAGTACCCCAAAAAGGCAACCCCCCATTTCTCGGTCACCCACGTCCCCCGGAATCTTTTTTAAAGTTTTTTTTGTCTATTCCTTCTAGCATGTCGAGGGATCAGTTGCTAGTGTCCTCTCCTGCTCAGCTGGTGAACCTGGGAATATTGAGGCAATGTTACAATTGCCTCATGTACCTGAACAACCCTCTCCTCCTCCCACAAAACACAAATACATGCGAGAGATGCAACTACACGGCCAAACTGGAGGCTGAGCTCTCTCAACATAGGACTGGCAAGACCAGTCAGGAGGAGAAGGTTACCACACACACTATAGACCCAGTCTCACATATTACCATTACAACCTCAAATCATACACATAAACACACAAAGACATACTCGGAGGCTCTGACCAAAAATCTACCAAAACAGCAGAGGCCACCAAAGCAGACACCCAAACAACCACCACCTCAGAACACAACACCTGCAACACATAGACCTCACAGTCAGAGTGTCAAACAGTCACAGCCCTTAAGGCCAAACACAATGCCAGACACACTAGTCATTGGTGACTCCATAGTCAGACACACTGACGTCCCGCTCACCAGACTGAGTAAGGAGAAGGTCACAGTAAGCTGCCTGTCGGGCGCTAGAATCCGCCACATAACGCAAGCACTCAGGTCTCTCAACAGCAGGTACAAATATGATTCAGTCATTGTCCACGCTGGTGTAAACGACCTGAGACGTACCTCCTTGGACTACATGAAAAGAGACATTGAGGAGCTCTCTGATTATGTAGCCCAGACAGGTATGACCCTGACCTTGAGCAGTATCCTACCTTCACCAAGAATGATGCCACAATACAGAGATAAGATGATCAGCTTTAACAATTGGCTTAAACACTGGTGTCATTCAAAGGGGATCCAGTGTCTGTCTGCCTGGGATGACATGCTGGACAAGCCACGCTGCTTCGCAAGGGACGGCTTGCACCTGTCACCCCTGGGATTCGGATATTGGCAAAGGCTCTTGCCACCCCATAGTGCCTTTTTAGGCAAGGCTCAAATTCTAAACCTACCACCCTAGAACACAAAAAGGAAAAAACTAAGGGTAATGCTGCTCAATGCCAGAAGTCTAAATCTCAAAATGCACGCACTCGAGGCCCTTCTCAGTATGGAGAACATCGATGTCTGTGCTGTGACAGAAACCTGGTTCAAGGCTCCTGAGAGCACCCCGCGCTATCAGGTTTTACCTCATATCATGCGTTCGCCCCAAAATCTGGACAATACCAAGAAAGGAGGGTATCCATATTCATCAAGGACACCCACACCTCAAGACTGGTGGCAACGCACGATGCATCGGAGACCATCCAGGTGCAATTAACCATAGGCAAGACTGCTCTGCAAATTGTAGCATGTTACAGGCCACCCTCACAAACTCAGGAACCTCACATGGCCTTCCTGAAAACACTAGAGGGATAAATGTATCACCAAACACCATCATACTAGGTGACTTCAATTACCCTAATATAGACTGGGAACACTACTCAAGCCCAAACACCCTAGCCCAAAAGTTCCTGGAATTCATAAACTCAAATGCCATGGAACAACTAGTCACCATCCCCACAAGAGGAGATAACATACTTGATCTCATCATCACGAACATGGGAGCACAATGTTCAACACGAGGTGTACCCTCACTGGTGAGATCAGACCACAAACTAATCTCACTGGAGGTCCTCATCCCACCCCACCTGAAATAAAAAGACCACAGTAAAGAACTTCTCAAAAGCCGACTTCACACTTCTAAAGACTAGTGTGGTCTCCTTTAAGGCCCCAGCGGCGGAAAACAGTACTCAAGCCGCTGAATCACTTACAAATGCCTTCTACCAGCACCTGCAGGACTGCATGGATAAGGCAATCCCAAGCAAAACAAAGACTCTTTGTACCAAAGGCAAGCATCCAGTCTGGTGGACCCCAGCCATAAACAAACTCTACAACAAAAGGAGGAAGCTACTACAAGATAGAGCAAAATCCTTAAAAGGTAAGACACCCTTGATCACTATAAGTAAAAACTAAGAGCTCTCATAAAATCATCCAAAGCAAATTTCGAGAGAAAAATAGCTAAAGACTCAAAAGACAATCATAAGGCCTTCTTTAGCTATGTTAGAAACCTGGGAGGAAACTCCCAGATATGCTCAGAGCTAGTTCAAAATGATGTGAAGATTACTGATCCTACAGACATTGCCAACATACTGGCTGACAGGTTCAGTGCAAACTTCTCCCCTCCCCAAAAGGAGAGATATCTATACCAAACGATTGCAGCCCCCAAACATCTCCAGCGCCCAAGTGAGAACTGCTCTCTCCAAAGCAAAAACACAGCATCCATGGGACCTGATGGTGTCCCCGGCTGTGTGCTCCATGAACTCAATGAGGAATTAAACCCACAGCTAGGACAGCTGTTTAATCAAAGTCTTACCTCTGGATACGCACCCAGGAGTGGCGCACTGCAACTGTGGTACCACTTCACAAAGGCGGTGCCTCCACCGACCCTGGAAATTACCGGCCCATTAGCTTGACAAGCCTTATCTGCAAAGCCATGGAGAGGATCATAATGGACCTCATAAATAAAGACATAGGGAATTTGCAGACTTTGGATCCAACCCAGTTTGGCTTTGTCAAAGGCAGATCATGCCTTTTAAACTTGGTTGACTTTTTGAAACAGTCACCAAAGCCATTGATGAGGAAAGGCAGTCCATACAGCCTACCTCGATCTGGCTAAGGCCTTCGATACAATACCCCATTCGGGTATCATTGAAAAACTCATCAGCTTAAATGTCAACCCATACATCACAAGATGGGTTGCAAACTGGCTGAGTGACAGAACCCACAGGGTCAGAGCTGCTGGCGCCATGTCAGACTCAAAGCCTGTCACAAGTGGTGTCCCACAGGGCTCAGTCCTGGGCCCACTCTTGTTTGGCATCTACTTTTCCAGTACAAGCAAACACAGGAGGGTTATGGCTGACAAAGTTTGCAGATGACTGCAAACTGGGCCATAGTAGAAAACACATCTGACACAGATATCCTTCAGAAGGGTCTCACAGAAGCGGATAACTGGTGCCAGAGCCACGGCCTAAAGTTAAATGCCAAAAATGCATAGTCATACCCTTCGGGAAAAACAAGGTTACCCCTAGCTACCAAATAGGTGGCAATCCACTGAGCACAGAAGAAGTTATCAGGGACCTGGGGACCCAGGTTGATAGTAGTCTGTCATTCGACACCCATGTAGCTAAAGTAGTTAGGAAGACCTTCTACATTGCCCACCTTATCATGAGGGGATTCTCATCTAGATCAAGGGAGGTCATAGTCTCCCTTTACTCATCACTCATCAGACCAATGATTGAGTACAATGCCCCATTCGGAATGTATCTGACCCGACACTTGCAGCAGCTGGAGAGGCCACAAAAGTTCCTCACCAAAAGGATAAAGGGTCTCAAAAATCTGTCCTATGCTGCCCGACTGAAAGAACTCCAGCTCTATTCAGTCGCACCTTGCTCAGAGGTGACCTTTGCCTAACATACAAGGCCATGTCAAACCCAGATTTGATGAATATGCTTCACCTCAAAAATCTAGAACCATCAGAGCCACAAGGCGGGAGACTTAAACCTTGACACGGCTATTAATAGGACGTGCTGGAGGGATAGATTCATCACCCAAAGACTCCCTATGCTGTGGAACAAAATCCCGGTACATGTGAGGCAGAGCACCTCGCTGGCCTTGTTCAAGAGAAATCTTGACCAATGGATGGGAGATCGCAGATATACCCCAGGGATTACCTCAGTGTCACTGCTCGACAGAGGCACAGAAAAATAATGGGTATAGTTCCCCATACTAAAGGGGTGGCCTAAGCCACAAAACGATGGGCTAGGCTTGTAAATGCCCTCGGGCAGATAGCCTAGTATGAACCTATGAACCTATGAACCTATGAACAAGCTCCTCGTGGTCCTAGCTACAGAGAACTCAGAAAAGCGAATACTTTCTGGATTTAAGTATCTTTGCTGTTTTTTTACTTGAAATACCTTCTCTAGCTTACCCTAAACAAGCTTAAACTGTTTTTTTAGCTGTTTGCTGCATTACTTAATATCTGCACTTAAAAGTTACATTGTAGTCGAATTTGATCGAAAGTTTGTTGTTTGTTTAATTTAACTGTTGAGGCTGCCCACTAAAGTGTGCTAGCCTGTGTAACTGATTTATTACTGTTTCTGCATTTTCTGTGTTTCTATCTAAAAACAAAAAAAAAACAAAAAAATAATCCTCGTTTTCCCGACTCTCCTCGACTAGTTTAGACCAGTTTACAGGCTTTGCTGTATTCTGGGCTGTGGTGTAGTTCCTTTTACTTGGATAGAAGGAAGTTTCTTTGCTCACCAGTGGGAGTGGGGAGCCTTGAGCAGCCTACCTGTCCTGTAGGAAGTGACCTCAGCACAAGAGCTGTAGTAATTGGTTGTTTTGGACCATTTCTAGCTCTTCTGAAGTTCCCTGTTTAAAGTCCACGTTTGCACGGTTGTGCACCAGTTAAACAAGGTTAAACTTCTTCTGGCTCCGCCAAGTCTGCTCTTCAAATTTTCCCTTAAGGAAGCTCTACTCTTAGTATAATCAGACTACTCGCTATATTATAAGCCTAGCACTTGTTCTCAAAACTTCTCTACTAAGTAAGCACTACATCCACCTACCACCCCTGTGAATATCCACTTCCCTTAAAGGCACAGCACTCCTTTATACTGTTCTAGCATGTCGAGTGGTAGAGTACTGGTGTCCTCTCCAGTTCAGATGGTTAATCTGGGTATCTTGAGACAATGCTACAATTGTCTCATGTACACAGACAACCCTCTCCTCCTCCCAACAAACACAAATACATGTGAGAGATGCAACTATATAGCCAAATTGGAGGCTGAACTCTCTCAACTCAGGGCTGGCATGACCAGACAGGAGGAGAGGGTAACCACACACACAGCAAACCCAGTCCCACATAGACCTACCACAACTGCAAACCAAACACATAAAAACATAGAGACATACTCGCAGGCTCTAATAAAAAACTTATCAAAACAACAGAGGCTCCCAAAGCAGACATCCAAAAATCCACCACCTCAAAACAAAACACATGCAACACATACTTCAATAAATCAGTGTGTCAATCAATCACAGCCCTTAAGGCCAAACACCATGCCTGATACACTAGTAATAGGTGACTCTATAGTCAGACACACTGATGTCCCGCTTACCAGGCTGAACAAGGAGAGGGTGACTGTGAGCTGCCTATCTGGGGCTAGGATCCGCCACATAACACACGCACTCAGGTCACTCCAAAGCAAGTACAAATATGACTCCGTCATTGTCCATGCTAGCGTGAATGACCTGAGACATACCTCCCTGGACTACATGAAAAGAGACATAGAGGAGCTCTCTGATTATGTAGCCCAGGCTGGTATGACCCTGACCCTGAGCAGCATCTTGCCCTCACCAAGAATGATGCCACAATACAAAGACAAGATGATCAGCTTTAATAATTGGCTCAAGTACTGGTGTCAATCTAAGGGATCCAATGTCTGTCTGGGATGACATGTTGGACAAGCCACGCTTGCACCTGTCACCACTGGGCTTCCGGATATTGGCTAAGGCTCTTGCCACCCCCATAGTGCCATTTTTAGGCAAGGCTCAAAAGACAAACCCACCTCCTTAGATAACAAAAATGGAAAAAAACTAAGGGTAATGCTGCTCAATGCCAGAAGTCTAAATCTCAAGATGCAGGCACTCGATGCACTCCTCAGTATGGAGAACATTGACGTCAGTGCAGTAACTGAAACCTGCTTCAAGGCTCCTGAGAGCACCCCAGCGCTACCAGGCTATTACCTTGTATCATGCTTATCGGCCCCAAAACCTGGGCCAAACCACAAAGGGAGGGGGAGTGTCCATATTCATCAAGGATACCCACACCTCCAGGTTAGTAGCAACATATGAAGCATCAGAGACCATACAGGTGCAATTAACCATAGGCAAAACTGCTATACAACTGGTAGCATGTTACAGACCACCCTCCCAATCTCAGGAAACCCACTCAGCCTTCCTGAAGACATTGGAGGATATGAATGTATCACAAAATACCATCATACTGGAAGACTTCAACTACCCTAACATAGATTGGGTACATTATTCTAGCCCTAACACCCTAGCCCAAAGGTTCCTGGAATTCATAAATTCAAATGCACTGGAACAACTAGTCACCTCTCCCACTAGGGGAGATAATATACTAGACCTGATCATCACAAACATGGGGACAAAATGCTCCACACCGGAGGTATACCCCTCACTAGTGAGATCTGACCACAAACTAATCACCCTGGATATACATATCCCACCTCCACCCCCAGCACAAAAGACCACAGTGAAAAACTTCTCAAAAGCAGACTTCACTCTTCTTAAGACTGAGATGGTATCCTTTAAGCCCACTGGGCCAGTGGATACCACATCCCACAATGCTGAATCCTTCACAAATGCTTTCTATGGACATCTCCAAGAATGCATGGATCATGCAATCCCAAATAAATCCAAGTCCCCCTCCACCAAAGGCAAGCATCCTGTCTGGTGGACCTCAGCCACAAACAAATTGTATAACAAAAGAAGGAAGCTACTGCACGTCAGAGCAAAATCCCATAAAGGGAAGACATCTCTGATCAACACTAGCAGAAAACTACGTTCTCTCATAAAAACATCCAAGGCCAACTTTGAGAGAAAAATCGCTAAGGACACTAAAGATAACCACAAAGCCTTCAGCTATGTTAGAAACCTGGGCTGAAACACTCAGATATGCTCAGAGTTGGTTCACAGCAACAAAAAATACACTGACCTCACAGATATTGCCAACATTCTGGCTGACAGGTTCAGTGCAAATTTCTCCCCTCCCTCACTCCCAAAAGAAGAAATACTTATCCCAGCTGAATGTAATCTCATTGTCATCTCAGATGTCCAGGTGAGAGCCGCCCTCAGCAAAGCTAAAAACACAGCATCAATGGGACCTGACGGTATCCCAGGTTGCGTGCTACGTGAACTCCAAGAGGAGCTAAACCCGCACATAAAAATGCTATTTAACCTTAACCTTACTACAGGATATGTACCTGAACACTGGCGTACAGCAACAGTGGTCCCACTCCACAAAGGGGGTACCTCTGCAGACTCTGGGAACTACCGCCCCATAAGCTTAACCAGCCTGGTCTGCAAAGCTATGGAAAGAATCATTATGAAACTCATAAACAGAGACATTGGGGACCTACAGACACTTGACCCCACCCAGTTCGGCTTTGTAAAGGGCAGATCCTGCCTTTTGAACCTGGTTGACTTTTTCAAAGCCGTCACTAGAGCCATTGATGAGGGCAAAGAAGTCCATACAGCCTACCTGGACTTGGCTAAGGCCTTCAACACAATACCCCACTCAGGCATCATAGATAAGCTCAACAGCTTAAATGTAAACCCTTATGTCACTAGATGGGTTGCAAACTGGCTAAAGGACAGAACCCAGGAGCAATGTCAGACTCAAAGCCAGTCACAAGTGGTGCCCCACAGGGATCTGTCCTGGGACCCCTCTTGTTCGGCATTTATTTCTCAGATGTTAAAGCAAACATGGGAGGGTTGTGGCTGACAAAGTTCGCAGATGACTGCAAACTAGGCGCCATAGTCAATACACAAGCGGACACATACATCCTACAAAAAGGCCTCACAGAAATGGACAACTGGTGCCGGAGTCATGGCCTTAAACTAAAATGCCAAAAAAATGTATAGTCATCCCCTTTGGGAAAAACAAAGTACCCACAAATTATCACATAGACAGCAACCCACTGAGTATGGAAAAAGTAATCGGAGACCTAGGGACCCAAGTTGACAGCGACCTCTCATTTGACACCCACGTTGCCAAAGTGGTTAGAAAAACATTCTACCTTGCACACCTTATCATGAAGGGATTCACATCCAGATCCAAGGATGTCATTGCACCCCTATACTCCTCCCTCATCAGACCCATGATTGAGTACAATGCCCCATTTGGTATGTACCTCACCCAGCATTTGCAACAGCTGGAGAGACCACAAAAGTACCTCACCAAGAGGATCAAGGGTCTCCAACATATGTCTTATTCTGCCAGACTAAAGAAACTCCAGCTCTATTCAGTAGCATACCACCTGCTCAGAGGTGATTTCTGCCTGATGTACAAGGCCATGTCCAATCAGGAACTGATGGACATGCTCCACCTCAAAAAATCCAAATCCATCAGGACCATGAGAGCTAAAGACTTAAACCTCGGCACAAGTATGAATAGGACATGCTGGAGGGATAGATTCATAACCCAGAGGCTTCCCATGCTCTGGAACAAGATCCCAGTTCATGTTAGGCAGAGCCCCTCACTGACTCTCTTCAAGAGAAATCTTGATGAGGGGATGGGAGATTGTAAGTTTACCCCAGGGGTCACATCTGTGTCGCTACTAGACAGGGGCACAGTAAACTAATTCTATTATATAAGGGGACCTTCACTGTGTCACTACTAGACAGAGGCACAGTATTCTAAATCTATTCTGTGCATTTTTGTACCATTTTATGGGGTGGCAAAAGCCACATCACTATGGCTAGGCTTACAAATGCCCCAGGGCAGATAGCCTAGTACTAAACTATGAAACTTGTTCGTGGTGTGGGGCTAGCCAACTGAGTTTTGTAAACTGAACACATTAATATTTCATTTTGTATACTTACTATAGGTAAATAGACTGCTTGCCACCCTACCTTTGAAACAGAATGCCCTAACCTCATATTTACAAGAATTTTGGTTAGACCAACACAAACATTCTTTCTAGTGCCACTGTATAAATGCTTTTGGTTTATCGAATTGATGTGTTACTAATGCTATTCTATAAGCAGTAGAAGGAAGACAAGCAAAATATAGCAATGTAAAAAAAATTCCCCTGGAATCCTAATCAAAAAGAGATGATAGTGCCTTACAAAGGCACATTCTCATTTGCTAGTAATTCAGCAGGCCACACCCATCAGATACTTACAAACACCTGACAATCAGGATTGACTCAGTAATTGTACATCTGAATAACAAAACAATGCTTTTTTATTTCAATTTGGGCCACAGAGCCACTGCTACCACTCTTTTGTCCATAAAGCCTAGGATGGAGTTTGAGGGGCTCAGAGCCATTATTGATAAAATAGTTATGTCTGAACACTTTTTGCTTTTCCTGATAGAGATTACTATAGATATAGAAAAATAAACAAACAAGATATGTTTGTTATCTAGAGGGGAACATTGAATCACATGGAACCATTTCAGGCATGGCTAGTGAGTGCCATCTGGTTAGTTGTTGTGCACAGTAAATTAAGGTATGCTATAAGGAAGTCAAGGTATTATGCTAACCCTTAATATTATGCTATGCATGTTTCACCTGCAGCAAAGGTGAGATAGGCCTGAGGGGAGGCCATTATTCAGGCAACCATGTGGATGCCTTGTGCTACTGTTAGCATCCTGACAATGAGAGTATTTTGAATAGTCTAACCCTTCATGGAGGTATGATTACACTGCATTACCACAGTGGCTCAATATGATCCCCCCTTATGAGTACATGCCTCTACACAAAGGAAGACATGTACTCACAAGGGGAGGTCATACTGAGCCACCCTTTTCAGTAAATGCCTCTGCACTCTCGCTGTGAAACCACCAAATTGGTGGTTTGGTGAACCTAATCCCAAACCCCAGGCCACCATCTGCATTACTGCTCTCCAGTGAGGGGTACTGGCATTGTGGGTAGCCAGCTTTGCTAGGCTCATCCATCCTCCCTGCCCGGCAGTGTTGTCACGCACCCAAGCCATTAAGTGAAGTTGGGTAACTTGGGCAGTAATCAGGTCTTTATACCTCTGTGCCACAAGTACAAACTTGTATCAGTCATCATCTTAAAATGTATAATTTATTTATATAGTGCACTCCATACAGCACCTATGCTGCCCCTCTCCATGTCGGATAATGTAGGTATTACAGCTAGTACTTAATTGGTGTTAGCTAACTGCAGTATTACATCTCGCATTAACTTTTATCTGTTGCTAAATGTCTCTGGGGAGGTTTAGCATTATTGCTTACCTTAATGGATTTGGTTCTACTTGTCACTGAATTAGTTGTACCAGCTGTTAAATGTTTGGCACATTCTGTCTGGTTGTAGATTAATCAAATACTTATCTTACTACCTGAAATTAAGTATTTAAGCTTTACTGCTTGTCCTAAACTGTACTGCTCCCAGAGGTATTCCAGGCTGTCTGAATTTGAGGTTAAAGTCTCAGCTACTTTCCAATCCAGAGCAAACAATTTACTCCTCTTACGATCATGAGAGTTGATGGTAAACCGTAAACTTCCCTAACCAGATCAAAGTTAGTGTGACCTTTTTCCTTGTATGTCTTTGCTTCCTAGTAGGCTGAGACATCATGTTTTGTATCATTGACTTTTTTGTGACACCATAACGGCAAGAATGATGGAAGGCCTTATAATGACCACCCTCACCTTAAATCAACCATACTTAAATCAGCTGTGATTGTATCCTTTGTACTACTACCGCCTTAGTAGTGGACTGGTTTTGTAGTGTATTACAAAATGGTAATGTGGTTTTAAAAGGGGAAGGAAAGTGTACTGAGATTTCCCTAAGAACAGGCCCCATGAATAGTGGCTCAAGTGAATTCATATGGGTACCTAGTGCATTTCTTGAAAATTCAGATAAAGGATATGCATACTTTACTCTTTTACAACCCCCCATCCCCAGTAAGAAAAAAATATATATATATATAGATATAAAATGCCTTTGCTGTTTCAGAATCTGTAAGCATCTTATCATTACTGATATCAAAGTGAACCCAGGCCATGGTCTTTCCATTCATATTCCATCCAGTAGTTATTCCCACTGACATTAATTAGCAACTAAAAGTGAACCTCACAACCTCCTCCAAAGTCTGCAAAATTGCATGCTAAATGCTAATAGCATAAACAGCAAGATGGATCTTAATGTAACCATGGGTGTTGCAAAAAGAACCAAATGTATTAGCTATCTGTGGCTCAGAGATGACAGCTGTCCTGTATCCTCAAAGAACAACTTTCAAAGATGTGCTGACAATAGGCAAGACCAAAATGTCAGTGGTGGGTGCTGCTAATGGTTAATAAGTAAATACTGAGAACCAACCTTAATACTAAAAATGTTCCTCTAGATGGTGAAGGCCCTAGCTTGCTTGTTGCATTGCTGGTTTGAGGGGAATATACCAAAATGTTTATTGGTTTAGGACACCAAGGAATATGTAAGACCTGCTAAGAACAATTCAAGGACTCACCATGGGAAATAACTGCATTATTGTTTGATTTTAAACTTATCTAAGCCTAAACAAGGCTCTCATTTATGGAATTACTGCCCTTAATAACATGGTCCAAACCTACTCAAAGTACTAGTTCCCTACTAATCTTTTCTTCATTAACATTACCTACAAACATCTACACTTGCAGGTTCACTCAAATCCCCTGAGTGATTATAATCAAGTCTTCAGTATTTGGTCCATCAATGATTTTAAGCCTGAGCTAGATTGCAGTTCTATACCAGTTATAAGGGAAACAGCAGCTTGGTGTTCTAAAACTAGAATGCTTTCTAAAGAGAAACTGATTATCTTAGGGCTATAGAGCTATTCCTCACATCCTATTTTCAGATTCATCACAAGTGTTTGCTTTGTTGGACTAGTACAATCAAAGGGAAAAATGTCCCTGGATTTCCACTAAGATCAGAGCTCTGCTTTAGGAAGTGGAATTAGCCTGGCAGAGCTAAAAGGAAACAAAAAACAATAATAGTTACAGCATTTATTTAGCCATGAAAGGAAGTGTCTGACGACTACAAAAGGTGGCCAATGCAATCTGTATTAGAAGAAAGTAGCCTTCTGCTCATGGGCTGTTCTGAAGTATGTTGGAAAGCTATTAGAGGGATTATTCCTCAGATAAAGGCATGGCAAGAGTTCTACCAGACTTCTCAACTGTCCCTGATTTTGACAAAAAATTTGGTGCTGTCCCTCTTACGGGAAAGAAAGGTGAATTACACTTAATAATGCAGTTAGAGACTTTTTTTTTTTACTTCATAAAATATATATTACTTCACATTCTCTTATTTTCTCAACATCTCAGGTTAATAATTTAAAAGTGCCCCTGGTTATTTCTGTATTTGTCCCTGACTGAGAGGTTTGAGTCCTACAATCAGCTGATAAGTGATACAAAAAACTTTGCTGCTCGATTCTCAGGCAGTCCCCCCACCCCCAAATAGTAACTACTGTTATTAGTTAGATGAAATTGTATTCACCCATCCTTCTACTTATGGGAGATAAAAGAAGGGTGCATTTAAGCTTCTTGAAAATCTGCCAGTTGAGTGCAGTATGGAGAAGGCCTTGCTGTTGCAACACCTTCTTTTCTCCTTCCCTCCCTCTGACTGGCAGTGTTGATTATTTTGAATTCTGATCCACTGACCCACATCTTTAAGTTGTCTCTCACCACAAGAATTATCCTTTACTTTAAGCCATCATCCTACTATGAACAGTCTCCAGGCCTTAAGGGCTGTAGATCTATTTCAAATCTCAAAGCAATTGTCAAAAATCTTAAAAAAAAAGAAAAAAAAAAAAACATAGATATGCACAATTTTTTTTGGCCAACCTAATAACTATGGTCTATTATTGGTTTTGTAAAGGATTGAATACTCTGGATGCTATTTGTTGTGTTACTGGGCTCACCTTTTTCAACAATGAAAAGGCAGACTAATTGCTTTTTTTATTGACTTGAAGAAAGCATTAAAAGTGTTACATCATGCTATTCTCATATGCAAGGTTAGGGAGACTGGCTGTGAGAATGACACCATCCACTGGTACTAGTGCTGCTTCACTGACAAAAGCATTTTGCGTGATCATCCACTGACAGAATTTTAAAATGGGTATCCCACACAGTTTAGTTCTGTGGCTAGTTCTAGTCTCCTTGTTTATCAATGAGCTGGTTTGTGACCCCCAGAGTTCTCACTTAACACTATATGTGTTCTGTATGGTATATGTAGTTGACCTTCTGAAGTCTGTTCCTTCCTTATCCTGGGCTGAAGACCCCAAAATATTAATAAAAATGATAAAAAATGAACGGCTAAAAACACAAATTGACGTTATTACATAAAAATCCAACTGGTAAGCGCTTTCATTCCCTTCATGGGACTTCTTCAGACCAAGCTGTATAATGAGGGACAGCACCAAATTTTTTTTTATTTAAATACTTAACAGTAACGTGACCCAAAGCACTTAATGCCTTAACCCTTTCCTTCTAAGAACAACTTTAAAGTTTTCCCTATCATTTAAATCAGGGTATACACATGCATCCAGCCTGATTTTCCAGCAATATTCTCTCCAGTCCAGTTCATCTTCTGCATCAAACCAATGATCAAAACCATTAACTTAATCAATTATTACAAATTTGAAGCATGCCTTACTTTTTTTCTAACAAATGTTTTTGCAAATCAGGCTGAATGCATGTGTATACCCTGGTTTAAATGATAGGGAAAACTTTAAAGTTGTTCTTAGAAGGAAAGGGTTAAGGCATTAAGTGCTTTGGTTTGCATGTTATTGTTATTAAGTATTTAAATAAGAGTGTTCATTATACAACTGGGACTGAAGAAGTTCCATGAAGGGAATGAAAGTGCTTACCAGTTGGACTTTTATGTAATAAAGTCAATTTGTGTTTTTAGCTATTCGTTTTTTATTATTTTGCCTTTTTACGGCTATTTTATTTGTTTGTTTGAAAGTTTCATGAGGTATTAATAAAAATGACATTCTAAGATGTTACAGCAATAATGCAATTACAGCTGTTCTGGGGGTTAGAGTTCCAGTCACACTAATCCACCCATCACCAAGTATGTATGTCAGGAATCCCCTAACAGTATACACTTAGCACCTGAGAATGACACTGAAAAATTAAGAAGTATATGGTATAAAGAAATTCAAAACTGGAGAGAGATGAACATACAGTTAGGCATTCATTGCCACTCTTATTATTAAGACAGATTGGTGGATAAAGAGACTACCTGCTTATAAATGAAGGTGTATGAATAATTAAGGATGAAATAGGCAGCTGAGTATGGAGAGATACAAAGAAGCTGATGTCACTACATAGAGAATGGAGGCAAGTTTACCGTGCAGTTTCATAACTGCCACATATCCCTTGGCTTTAATGTGTGTACTTATGTACAGAGTATGGTAGGGATGATGTATAAGGTAAAAATAAGAAGGAACATAATGGAATAAGACAGAAAAATTTGCAGGATGCAGGTAATATGGAGTTGGCCCAGAGGGAAAATGTCTGCTTGCACACTGCATTTTGAGGTCTCTGCAAATGTCAAGTTGGGGGCCCCCTGGTCAGTTCCAGTCTACGTATCACCATCACCCATCCTAAGCAACCTTTTAGTTCAAGCTGCAGAGTTTTAGGAGTAGTGCATGCAGACTGAACTGTAGCTACAATGCTCTTACATTACAACAGGCCTGTGCACTACACTGTGTTGGTCCATCTTACAGAGGTACATTCATAGCTGCTGGCATTTAGTTGTAACAATAAATTACAGCATCTCTATGTATAGGGCTGGACTTATGTGAAATGGTGCACTAGGTACTGCATACTGTTTTCCCACTTAAACAAATTCTGTAGTGCTCCCCATAAAATGCACATTACTTTTTTCACATTTTGCCTTGCTTTTCAGCTTTCTAAAGACGTCATGACTTTCTATATAGTCTTAAGTGTATTTTTAAGTATATGTTTTTGTTTACACAAACTTTTCATCCAATGATGGCTTGAAGAGAAGTCATGATTAAGGAAAGAAATTGAACAGAAATCATGATTAAGAAAATAAATTCAGTGTTCATTTTTAGTTTTCCTTGCATCCTTTCAACACAACTTTCCTGACCAAGACAGTACAGTAATTTGGTGAGTCTTGACAAAGTAAGCTGGGATTTTATGAGTAGGGCAATGGAAGCATTTGCATTCCCTGATAAAATTATAAGGTTGACTAGGAGGTTATATGAGGGATTGTGGTAAAAATGTGTGTGTGTGTGTGTGTGGAGCGGGGGTTATCTCTAAGTTCTGTTTGAATAGTTGAACCAGGCAGGGGTATCCTCTTTCCCTTTTGTTATTTGTGTTATATTTAGAACCACTGGCAAATAAAATAAGGGAATCAACAATTAATTCAAGGATATAATTGGTATGGTAGTTAAGAAAATTTGGCTTTATTTGCAGATATTGTTTTGTACCTGATAAAACCAGAAAAGAACATTTCAGTGCTGTGGAACATTCTGAGAGTTTCAACTCTTGTTGGGATAAAAAAAAATTAATGAAGAAAAACAAAGGCAATAGCTGTAAACTATGTACTCACATGTGAATTGGTTCAGCTATACTCATCTTTATGGGGGCATGATAAAATGAAGAACTTAGGAGTATGGAATAAAAAGGATTCTATTATGGCAGCTGAGGATATGTGGGAAGAGACTAAACAGAAGATAATTGGGAGCTCTGTTTTATGGGTATATACAAGCAGTGAAAATGAATTTAGTCCCTTTAGTTTTGTATGCAGGCTAGGCAAATTTTTATCAACCAGAGGAGAAGTTGTGGTTAGCAATTAATAAAGATTTGGAGGATTTAATCTGTGAGGGGGAAAAGGGCAAGAGTCAAGTGGGATAAACTCATATAGCTCATAGAACAAGGTGGTTTGGGATTACCTGATTTGAAGCAGTACTTCAGAGCTACACAATTAAGGCTCCTATACATAGCAAAAGCAGAAAACTATAATTCAAAGTGGAAAGGGATAATGACATTACAGGGGAACTTCAAGGAGACTGTGATTTTAGATACAAATCCTTAAGGAGAATAACAATAACCATAAAAAATATATTCATAAAGTAGCAAAAAGTAGTCTAAGAACTAAACCAACATGGGGATTGAGAAAGGAGATTCTGCCAATAGGAATGATTGCATTTAAGAGTACAGAGAACAGGCAAGGGGGGCTAGAATTTATTGGAGTAAACTGGCAAAGGAACAAGGTGTTGGAAGCAAATAATAGAATGGGCAGAGGTCAAGAATTCATTTGGACTGCAGGCTAGAAATTGCCTTCCCTATCAAGGAATGACATCAGAGTATAGGCAAAGAAAAGGAAACAGAGGATCCTAAGTGAAAGACCAGTACTGGTAGAGTTTTTAGTACAATCTAGAACAGAAGCTACTGTTAAAAGGGGGATAATAAGTATATAATATAACGTATTGCTTGATAAGCTGACGAGAATTGTGAATATACAAAAATTCTGTCTGGAAATACTGCCTGCCCCCACCCCCAAAATATATAGTCACTGCCTGTGCATTTCTTTAGTGTTAGATTGGGATGAAAGCAGATGTTCAAATGGCCACAGACATGTATTTCAAGTGACTGATGTTCTGCATATACATAACATGCCTCCTCACTCCTAACCTTTGCACCCCAAAGGCAGTCACTTGTCTATGTGCCTGATGTGTGATTGTGAAGAAAGTGGAAAAAAAAAACAATGTATTACATTTTATTGCAATTAGACATTACACTGCCCCTGTATGAGGTATAGTAACCTTCTCCAATGTCTGCGAGAAGAGTAAAAGAAGTAAAAAACAGTATAGCCACACTGTCCCCAGACCCTGCACAAGTTATAGTGACTTTCTGTTCACATGTCTAAAGTTTAATTGTAATGAAAATTAAAGAAGAAATGGCCACACCATCCCCGCCTCCACCCCCCAATCTGCAGCAACCTTTGGTACACACCTCTGAGCAGGGCTAATTTTAGAATGGGTGCAGAGGACACCACTAAGTCTATGTCAAAATCTATTTTTACAGTCTGGCATATGAAGGCCATTAGATTCCTAGAAACTGTAAGTTTCTAAATGTTTTCTGCCATATTTCTGAAATATAACTACTTGTTAACTGCATTTTTACTGCTATCCAGAAGAGTTATGTATGTGTATGTCATTATTTTAGTGTGTGTGTGTGCGCGCATGAGCACATACAGGTAAAAATTTGTTTTATTTCTTAAACACACGCACACTGCATGTTTACCTAGTGCATTCAGGTGCTGAGATTGACCAGAGGACATGGATAGACACACATGTATACAGACATGGATGGCATATGGACACCACATAGAAAAAAAAAAAAACATACCCAAGATTTCAACCAGAGCAAAGAATTCTGAATAGCAATTCTACTCACTATACCACAGTGGCAATGAAACCAAGAAAGGGAAGGAGAAGGTATTTGGAAGTCAGGAGAAAGGATGGAGAGGGAAAATTTAGGATAGAGACAGAAGGCTTTCCCTGTGCTTGAACAGTTATTTCTAAAATGAGTCTTGCTTCATCGATTTTTCCAACTTTGAAAAGTAATTAAAAAAATCTTCTTTATCAGGCAAGCTTCCATGCATCCCCAAATGTCTGTGTGGGGGCTTCACTCCCCCTCCCAACTACTTTTTAACAATACCATGGTCACAGTAAGTAGGGAAAAATAATAAAAACTGAACTGGAGCGCACCACATGCTCACATAATACATGATAATGTGGTTTTGACAATGCAGGGTAAGAAGAAATCTAATAAAAACAGGTAATGTGAAAATACATCAAGGAAGTGTAGGATTAACTGAAGAGAGGCAAAAAGAAAAAGGATGTGGAAAAAATAATCAAAGGAGTAAGTAAAATAGCTTAGCCGATATTAAGGAGAAAAAAGAAAATGACACATGCAGTCTTAGAGAAAACAAAGCAAAACCAGGTAGAAGGACAGAAACAGAGAAGACGAGCAGTGAATGGGAGACAAAGCCAGAACTGGCCATGCAGAAGGTAACACTAGAGAGATCACAGAAGGAAAGTGGGTAGGGAGGAAAAAAGAGGGACGGCAGAACATAAACTAAATCAACAGCAATGCTGTGTGGAGAGAAAGGAAAAAAAAGAGAAGAGCAAGAACATTAGAAGAAGCAGATGAAAAGGAATAAAAGCAGAGTAAGTCATGAGTGGAAATCACAGGGGAGGTAGAAAGAGTATAGAAGGAATATAAAAGGAATTATATGCAATCCAGAGAGGGAGGAAGGTAACCAGCATGGAGAGTTAGGATGACCGAGAGTAATACAACTGGAGGGGGAAAGATTACAGGTATTAGAGGTGGATATCAGTCAGAAATGAAGTAGAAGACAGCCCACATAGGGAGAAAAAAGATGGTTTTGATGATCTGAGACTTAGCAAGAGGATTAAGAATCTTGGAAAGGAAACATAGATTAGGCTGCAGTGAAACTGGTCTTGAGGTTTAGACTTTAAATGATATCAGAGTAAGTGACCAAGGGGATCACCAAGGGCAGGGAGGTAAATGCACACTGTTGTGCATATAGGCATCACTGACCTGCTTGAGGAGACAGCTGATGTCACAGCAAACAGGGACAAAGTGGTGTCAGGGAAATACTAGGAGAGGACTAGAAATAGTACCTGTGCTAGCAGCTAGTAGAAGACTAGGCAGCATAATGACTGACTGAAACAAACAAGAGAAAAGAGGTCTGGACTAATGGGGCATGCCTAGCAAAAAAAAAAAAACTGCAGAGGACAGACTCACATCTTAGCTCAGACAGGACAGAAGTCCTCAACAGTGAGTTAGAAAAGGTACACTTAAGTCATTGCATCTTTAAACTAGGATGGAAGGAAGGGGTTATCAAAGAAGAATAACAGTGGATGGATAGGTACTTGGGCAGTAACCAGATGGAGAAAAAAGGCAATCTATATGGCAGAGGAATAAATAATGGTGGTCTGAATCATGGCTGGGCAACTCAATAGCCTGGGAGTGAAGATGGTGCAAATAGTGATGTAGGAAGAGAGAGTGGGCATTGCTGGTATCACTGAGATGTGGGACACAAACAAGTTGGGATGGGTTATCTAGATGCCAGGGTGTATGATATTCATGAATGGCAGAAGGTAATGGAGAAGATAAGTGATATTTATAAGGTAGGGCATCTAATATATGGTCGAAGAGGAAGTGGAAACCTTCTTGTGAAGTGGGAGAGGAAGTACTGAGAATACCCTAAGGCAAGCATCAGTTAATGTAGGGGAAGAGAGAATGCTGGTGAATCAGTACAGTGCATTAGCTGTATAGATTTCAAGGGAGGAAAATAAGCGTTTAGAAAATACATTGAGGTGGGGGTAGGAGGATAAGGGTCGTGCTCATGAGAGCTCTGAATATGACTGGGAAACCTAGGGTATGAATAGAATGGAAAATGTCTGAGTCAGAAAAAGGAAAGAATTCTGGATGGATTCCTAAACTAGGCAAATCAGTCAATGATATCCAGGTGAAAGAGCTGTTAGCAAACAGTGGTGAGGATAGGATAATAAACTAATGCCAAAAATTGAGAAATTAAATTTCAGGGTGATATATTGTCCTGCAATGGGGAGAAAGTCTAAAACGTTTTGTGAGACTAGAGATAAACTGGAGGCTGAGCAAGCTATGAGAATGGGCCAGAGACTGAGTAAAGGATGCTATGGGCATAGGTTTGAGGAAGAGGTGAAAAAAGAAGGCCTATTTGACTTCATTATGTATAATGAAAAGTATAAAAGAGTGGGCATACAAGAGTTGAAGAGAAGAGTTTAGAAGATGGTGGAAGCACAACACAAGGAGCCAAATATTTGGGTGATAAAGGAGGCAGGGGTAGCAGAGTTGCACACTGAGCAAGAGCTGGCTGAAGTGGTACCATGTCTAACAAAAGCTTTAAAGGTATATACCAGAAAAAATCAAGGGAGGTAAATATCAATGTAGGCTAATTAAGGATGTGAAAGAGCTCACAGGAGACACAAAAGAAGATGTATTGCATGAATAATTGTCTTCCCCCGCTGTTCACAAAACAAAGGGAGATGAACGTGCCTACTAGGAGGGAGGTAGGACATCATGGGAAAGCAGTGGCTAGATACCAGCACAGAGAGGGAAGATGTAGAGAGAGAGAGAAGTGGCTGTCCTAATGGGCAGGAATGTATGGCAATCAGACTCAAGACTTTGACTAATGTATTGGCAGATAACCTGTCAGACATCTTTAAGAGATCATTGTCCAGTTAGAAGTGTATGAGGACTTAAGATGGCAAATGTGGTACCTTTGTATAAAGTGAGGAGCAGGAAAGAGGTTTGGAGATGTGCTTGTTACTTTAACTGTGCTGACAGAGAATGTCATGTACAAAATCCAGAAGGAAAGGCTTACTGGTTTCATAGAAGACAACAATCACAAGGACAGCAACCCAATAATGTTCATGGTGAAAAGAACTCAGTTGAAAATGATCCACATTTATGACTGGGATACAGGAGATCTTGCAGGAGAGTTTAGATAGCCATGGTCTTCCTAGATTTCAAAGGCTTTGTCTCAGTCCCACACAAACAGCTGCTTGGAAGATTCCAAGGGCTAGACTGTGATCAAGAAAGGTAAACCGATGAACTTCCGAGATGGCTGCACATTGAGTAACAGCTTGACTTTACCTCTCCCAGTGTGAAAATAAATTTCAGTAACTGGCTAGTAAGTGTACTGCCTGGATGCCAGGAAAAAAGAAATACAGAGCACCTGCAAAAAATCAGCTACAAAAAGTGAGGAAACACTGACTGGGGAAAGTTCTTCAGCTGTTCAGCAAAAAGCAAAGTGACCTCCAAACATGATTTCCAGTAACCTACAGGAAGAAATCTATGGCACACAGACCTGGTTAAAACAAAACACTGGTGGAGTATATCAACACAAACAACAAAAGGCTGGAAAAAATGGAAGAAGCATTAAACAGTTGTTCAGATGAGGTGATAAAGCTGCAAAACTCAGAGGTTGAAATGAAGAAAAGGCTGGCTGAATATGATACTGCTCAGGAAGAAATGTTTAAAAAAAATAATAGAATTAGAGGACAGAACACATAAGGAAAACCTGAGATTTTCAGCTACACCAGAAAAACTGGAAGGAACCAACTGCATTAATTTTATGAATGCAAAAATATGCAACTGGACTGGTATTCCACAGCAGCAGCAGTTAGTTGACAGGACACATCATGTGTATGCTCCAAACCTGGCTATGAGAAAGCAACCTAGACCTTTAATAGTAAAGATACAGTCCTACCGGCAGCAGGAGTTGATTCTGACAAACTTTGACAGAAGGACAAACTACTAAAAGAGCGACACAGCAAAGTGTGGAGTATAAGAATTCATTGTACAAGAAGCAGATCAGGAGTAAGTTCATTCCACTATTCAGGGAATGTTGAAATGCAGGGGTGAGATTCAAACTACTGTACCCAGCTGTCTTCAATGTATTCTTCCCTGGAGTAACAGAATCATTTTTTTGATGAAATACATGCTAAGGAGTAAATACAAAAGTTTGTCCAAAAAAGAGTTGTGAAACAGAAAGATATTCTGCTTCTTGTTCTTCTGGTAATAAAGACCACAGAGACACTGTATCTGTGAAACCTTTTCCTCTATTTCCACACAAAATGTTGGAGACAGGAAAGGGAGCACTAGAGTTGACTAGAAGAATTGGAAGTACATAGAAAATGAAACAGTGACAGGATTTGGGGGATGGAGATGAACAGTAATAAAACCAGTAACTTAATGTGGGATTACAATGCAATAATTATATTTGTGAAATGTGACAGAACAAGAAAATCTGGAAATATTGGACTTTTTCAGAATTTGGTGGACTTGTGGGACTTCTAAAATATATGCCCTACTTCATGTCATTAATGTTCAGAAAATGCTCTGGGGAGGTGAAGAGAGGGGAGAATGTTAACTGTAAGTAAATAAAACATGTTTTTCTTAATAGCCCTATTTTTGTGGTGTGTGGTTTTCTTTGCATGCTATAAAGTTTTCTTGGTTATTTTTAAGTTTAATGGGGGCTGTAAATAGGTGCTGCTTTTTTTTCGTTCTTTCTCTTTTCTCTCCTTCTTGTTCAATTTTAAGAAATGTAGGCACTGTAGTGTGAAAAGTAGCCTGGTTTCTTATTCTTGCATGAGAAATAACTGGACTAAAGACCTTAGATTGATTTAATAAAGCAAGTAAATGAAAAAAATATTGAATATTATGAGGCTTTTTGTAGAAAATGAATGTATGCTTAGTAGCAATTCTCTATCTGGCCATCATGTCTCCATGGAAACAATCTGATAAAGGGAAATTGTCTGATCATGAGAAGTTGGCTGCCTGATCCTCATGTCTCCAGGGACACAACCTGATAAAGAGAAACTGGTTATAGTCTGGGGGACAGTGATTGGCTGTGGAAAAAAGACAGAAAGGAAAAACCGACTAGAAGATAATGTTCTTTGAAAGCATTCATGAGTTTTCTCAGTGAGAAGAACTATAAATATGACAAAACCAGTTAGCACTTAGTAGAAACACAGACTCCGCTGAGTCTTAACATGGATAACCTTCCTTTTAGGTTAACTCAAGAGTGTGAGTGTGACTGTCAGTCTGGCACATTTGTTCCTGTTAGGAGGGTAAAACTTCAATATTTGTGTGTGAGTATTAAATTAATTTAGGTCTTTGGGGTTATTGGGATTTTGTTTTTTTGTTTGAATAAAACAAATTGTAAGATGTGACATAGGCTGAAATGGATATGATAAGAAACAACTATACAAAAGATCAACCTGCCAGTGTATGCATGTTACACAAAAGCTAGAACTGGATATTTAACAAAAAAGGTGTTATATATAAAAGGTGGGAATAATAACGTCTTAACACAATGATGCTTTGTGTAATGTCTTTAAATGTCAATGGTCTCACAGATAAATACAAAAAAGAAAAATTAGTGAACTGTATTAAAAATATAGAGCATAAATAGCTATGTTATAGGATACACACTTGGAAAGAACTGAACATGTGAATTTGATAAAGAAAGGTTTTCAGAATGGTTGTTCAGCAGAATGTCTGTGCCAAAGGAAAAGAGGAGTACTTATATTAATTGCAAGAGAAGCTTCAATAGTGATAGAAGAGGATAAAAAATAATAATATCAGATTTGTAGTGCTAAGGGGCTACTGGCAAGGGAGGAGGATTACACTGACATGCATTTATATTCCACCTAATACTGCTATAGTGGAGCTTAAGAAAATTCTGGGAGAAATAATCAGTTTTCAGCTAGGAATATTACTTCTAAGTGGGGATTGGAACTTGACTTGCAGCAGTGAAGATGTGTCTGGGGGACACAAAAGGAAAGTAGAACAAAGAAGCGTAGATTTTTGAAGAAATTTATGAAAATATTTGTCATGGAATATATGGATTTAGTAATAGGAGTTTGGAATGAATTTACATATTCCCCAAGATATAAAAACTGGGCTAGCTTGGATAGAATTTACATTTCACAGTAACATGCATTTTCTTGAAGGTATTGATACATACCCAATAACTGTTTCAGATCATGAGCCAATAATAACAAAAATAAAAACACAGGGTAATGAAAGAAAAATGAAACATTGGCGCATTCCCACCCATCTGTTGAGAAGATACTAATTTAAGGAATGGGTAGTGGAGATTATTCAGGAACTATTGTGGAAGATAGAAATTACTTCTGAAAATATAGCTAGACATGTGGGATAAAATTAAGGTGGAATTTAAAAATAGGGTGAAAATAAAAGAAAGGAAGCTATGGTTAAGTAACAAGAATTATTTAGAGGGACTGACAAATGTTAATTGCAGAATAGGGGGAATCTCACAGAACAAGAAGAGAATCAACTGCAAAATGTTAAGCAGAAAAAAAGGGCATTACCTTGACAATATACATGAGTTTAGCAAGATTGCTGTTAAGCAACTGTTTTTTTGATAACACTAGAGCACAAATTTGTAGCATAACGATGCAGGCAACAGAAAGAAAGGGCTGTCATCATGCTTTGGGAGCCTATAACAAGAAAGGTGACAAGAGATACTGTAGAGGTATTAGAAATATTTTGGAAATTCTGTGAAAGTCTGTATAAGGCAGAGAAATATGGAAATCAAGAAAAGATACACATGGAAATGTTTATGGAATAATTAAATATGTCAAGGTTAGAGGTAGATGAGGCTCATTTACAAATGGTTAGGATAAAAGGAGATGAGATAAAAATTGTAATGTATATCCAATCTACAGGAAAGCCTCCAGGAATAGATGGTATTCCTGTGGAAGTCTGGAAGCTAAGTGGGAAAACTGATAAAAGATCTGGAAGGTTTTAACAGTATTTTAAGAGGAGGAGAAGTACCAACATCCTGGAAGAAAGCAGTGGTAGCTGTAACACCTAAAGAAGGTAAAGATCCATCAGATCCAGTTTCATACAGACCCATTTCAATACTAAATCATGATTATAAAGTGTTCTTGTCTATAATGGCTAAAAGAATGGCAAAAGTAATGCTAAAATTGACAGATATGGATCGCTGTGGTTTTATGGGGGGGGGGCATTTGACAACATTAACAGAACATTGATGAGCCAGAGGGAAGCAGAATGTGAGTAAATACCATAGATATTGGTAGGTCTTGATGCAGAGAAAGCATCTGACAGAGTAAGCATTTCCTGAAAAAATTATAATGTTGATTTGGAGGAGATATAAGGGATCGGAGGTGAAAATTAAAGTGGGTGGGGTCCTCTCTGATAATTTCTGCTTGAGCAGAGGTACCAAGCGGGGATGTCCTCTTGGTTTAATATCATAATCTTGAGTTGAGATGCAGTCAGATGGAAAATTCGAAACACAGATGTTCGAATTTTCATCTGGCTGCACATCTCAGTGTTCTAAAGTTTATATTAGTGAATGCACTGTGCATTCGCTAATATAAATTCAAAGAACTGTGCAGAGATCTTGGTACAGTGTGGTTTGGGAAATTCATCCCTTTCCTCACTATATAGTTAGCAGGGAGTGAGGGGGCAGGGGGGTGCAGGGGGGCTTGCCCCACTGGAAAAATGTGCTGTTAGGTATAGGAGTTTACTTTACATGAGCTACATGGACATCACGTGATGTGTTCGGAGACTATGTTGAGTCTGCTGAATTCATTCAGCTGATTCGACATTGTGACTTGTTCTTTATTTTGACTTTCGAGTTTTGTTTTTGATGTGTCAAACAAATAATTTTGCCATTCAATATATTGATAGTAAACCTGTCCTCTTTCCCCTTTGTTATTTGCATTATATTTAGAATCATTGGCAAAGAAAATAAGGGAATGAGAAATTCAAGGATATAATTGGTATGGCAGTCAAGAAAAGCTGGCTCTGTTTGCAGATGACATAATTTTATACCTGACAAAACGAAAAAGGACATTTGTGTTGTGGAACATTTTGAGACAGTTTCAAATATTTCCTGATACAAAATTAATGAAGCTAAAAAAAAAAAAAACAATAGTAGTAAATTATGTACCCACATATGAATTCGATCAGCAATATCCATATTTATGGGGAGATGACAAAACGAAGTATTTAGCTGTATGAATTAAAATGATTCCGGTGTGGCAGCTAAAGATATGTGGTAAGAGACTAAACAAAAGATAATAAAAAAACTGAGAAATGGAAGCTTTATTATATGGATATGGATAATACAATACAAGCAGTTAAAATGTTTTTAGTCCCATTAGTATTGCACACAGGTCAGGCATATTTTTATCAACCAGAGGAGATGTTGAGGATAGCAATTAATAAAGAAATGAAGGGCTTTATCTGGGAGGGGACGATGGCAAGAGTCAAGTGGGTTAAGCTGATTCTTCAAGTAGAACAGGGCAGATTGGGATTACCTGATTTGAAGGGATATTCCAGAGCTACACAGTTAAGGCTCCTGTACATAGCACAATCATTATACCCGGATGGGACTTCATACGCAGAGAGGTGGGCACATGATGAAAGTGAGTAGAAAGCCTGAGTGTATCCTCAAGAAAACACATTCCAGAAGTGCTGAAATATTTCTTCACTTTCATGCCCTGGTCTGGCCACACCTTTATTGTGCCCATTCCTGAAGGCAGTACAAAACAGAACAGGAAGCTGCCAAAAGGAGTCCAGAGGAAAGCCAACAGAAGTATACATGGGTGGTGAGTAAGGATACGACTACAGACTATGGGCTCTGAACTTATTTTTTATCTAGAGATCAGAAGAGACAATGTGAACATGATCTGAATGCACAAGATCATGATGGAAAACTGTTAAGTAGTCACCCTGAACATGAAGGGGAGGAGAGGCACAGGGTAGATGCAACAGATTGTAGGCACTAACTATTCACAAGATTTACAAGAATTATTTTTTTTACTAACAGGGTTGTAGACCCACAGAATGGACCATCAGAATGGGCAGTAGTGAGGAAAGCCACTGATGTATTTAAGAAGGCATGGAACAGGTAAAGAAAAAGTAAAGGGAAAAGTAGGGCATGGAGTAAATGTTAAATGCAGTTGAAGGGCAAAACACACTATTTGTATCTTTCAGATGACATTCAAATGTAATGCAGTGTAATATAAATTAAGGTTTAGAGAGGGGAATGATAAATTTCAGGTAAAGAAGAACCAAAGCAATGTCAACCTGGAGGTGCTGGGTCCAATGAGTTAAGCTACATCTGTTCATATGGCCAGACAACTAAATGTAATGTGATGGGTGGAGAACCTCATGCAAACATTTTGTTTTTTTTTTAAATATTAACATTTTTCACATACTGATTTAAATTGTTTGCATGTCTAGTCTGACCTCAGCCAGAAACGGAGCCCAGTCAGTAGTTCCAAGAAGGCTGTATAACTTGTTCTTAAATTGCCTGAAAATTCTCTTGTGATTAATAGTTCCATCTGTACTTGAATTAAGTAGGCAGTATTTTCTTAGTGTAACTACTGTACAAACATGGGGTACTGCAATTTAAAGATCAAAGAATGAAGAATGAAATCTGAGCATTTCAGATGGCAGAGATCCAGCTGTCCTTAACGTAGCACAGTGATGCCCAAGTCACGGCTGTCAGCATTATAGGCTAACATACTTTATGAAGGAGGATTTATAGTGACTGCATATTTTTGTTAGAGGCTGTGAAAATGAGTGGGTGAGCATATTTCAGTGGGTGAATATCAACCCCTTGCAAATGGCAGGTTTAGTTTTCTGCAAAGATGCCTAGAATATTTCCAAGACAGATTCAACTGTTAGTTTTAGTTTTTACCTACGTCAAATACATTCCTCGTGGATAAGGTGTAGCTTAGCCATAGTCCAAGGTACATGAAGCAAGGGACAATTGTTTGGCTTGTCCCCAAGAGGGCCAACCATTTCCTAATCCAGTAAGGTACTGTCGCTCGTCTGGTCAGGATAAAACAGACTAACATTAGTGGGTTCTGTTCAAGCAACTTTATTACACACAAACACATCAGGAATGAGGCTTTGTAAATTAAACTTAAATAAATTTACAGACTACCACACCTATACATGTGAACACTCTGGCTGTTCTCTCAAAATGGCACTGCTGTTTGCACGTCTTTAGTATTTATATGCACGTGCTACATCTGGAAATGCTTCTTAAAGGTGCATACACACTCTCTGATCTACATCCCCCCTCTGAGAAATAGTCCATATAAAAATGATAGAATTCAATGACATGCAATTTACAAAATGATCTTTTGACATGCAGTTATACAGAACTAATTATATGACATGCAGTCATACAAAATTAGACACATAAAACAGTCATGGTCAGGTTGTTGTGTATTTTACACTAGGTCTAGAAATACGACCTGATCATGTAACATAAAAGTCAGAATTGGATCTAGTAATAAAGACCGTCTTCAGTGAATGTTCAACTTTGGGGACAACTGGAACATCCTCAGGAACGGAAATTGATACTGTGACATGTTCTTCGGTAAGAACATTGTTAGGGTTCCTCTGAGATCTATAGTCTGTATCACAAGTACGATGCTGCAATCTCATTTCTGATACAGGAAGAAGAAGATGTCTGCAGTTTCTCCTGTACTCTATACCCTCAGATTCCACTAAGGATCGTGGCTTGGTACATATACCTCTCACTTGACCAATTTGATCAAAACCTTTCGCCATTTGCATCCGCATTCTCTCTCCTTCTTTTAACAGATGAAAAAATCTGCTCATTTTATCATAGCTGGATGTCTGAGAAGAATGCTTCTTAAAAAGTTGCGATTTGATTGCTCTGTTGTTTTTAGCATTAGGTACCAACAAACTAGAACTGATGGGCAAGGTTGTTCTGGTTTGCCTAGATAGAAGTCTCTGAGCAGGTGAGCCTAGTTGGTTGTCATGGGGTGTATTTCTGAGATTGAGTAAATTCAAGACAATATCAGTATTGTCATACTTTGACCTCTTCAGTAATTGCTTTGCACTCTGTACTGCAGGTTCAGCAAGACCGTTTGACTAGGAATATTCAGGACTGCTAGTAACATGGATAAAGTCCCACTCATGTAAATCTCTGAAACAACTGACTGGTAAACTGAGAACTGTTGTCAGAAATAACTTTGTGTGGACTACCGTGGACTGAGAAATGAAGTTTCATCTTAGTAATAACAGCACTGGACATTAGGTTAGGTAGCAAATTAACCTCAAACAAGTTCGAATAAGAGTCTACCAACACTAAGTAATGTTGACTATTCCACTCAAATATGTCAGTTGTTACTGTTGACCAAGGTAGCTCAGGAATTTGACATAGCTGAAGTGGCTGTTTTTGCAAACGCGGCTTAGTACTGTTACACACTGAACAAGAAGAAAACACTTTATAAATGTCTTTTCCTAGAGAAGGCCAAAATACTAGTCCTCTCGCCCTCCTTTTGTAGAATCAGAACCTGGGTGACCACGATGTAAAATCTGGGTGTATTCATATTATAAGGAAGTAGAGAAAACAACTTTTGGACCTTTGAAAATGATAGTATCTTTCATCAGCGTCTCATCTCTTATGGAAAGTAAGGTTGCACTTCTGGTGGTAGACAGGATTGCTTTGACAGCCATCCTACATTGATGAAGTGGTTGAGCTTTTGCAAAATTGGATCACTCTTTGTATGATGTCTCAGCTCAAGTCTCATGGTAGAAAAATGATGCACTTCCACGACATCAAAGCCAAAATTCTCAGCATAAAGCTGTTCCATGGTATTTCTGGGCGATCTGAATAAGGTATCAGCCAGATAAAGATGTTTACCCCTTGTTTAGACCATTTTAAAGTTATACTTTTGCAATTTGAGTGTCATTCTTTGTAGTCTTGCTGGAGAGGAATGCATAGGCTTTTTTAAAATAGTGACTAGAGGTTGATGGTCAGTTTCTATCTGGATAGCTCGGCCATAAATATAATCATGGAACTTTGAACATGCGAACACAACTGCCAAAAGTTCCTTCTCAATTTGAGCATACTGCATCTCAGTTTGGGTAAGAGTTCTAGATGCATAGGCAACAGGTCTGCCCTCTTGAAGAATAACTGCATCGAGACCGAACTTTGAAGCATCACAGGAAAGAACTACTGGTTTGTGGACATCATAGTATCTTAATGTAAGCGGGTTAGCAGTTTGCTGTTTGAAGTTATCTAATGCTCTCTAGTGTTGTTCTAACCATGACCATGCAACATTTCTGCATGCCAGCTCTCTCAAAGGTGATGATAAGTCACTAAAGTCAGAGATAAATTTGCCCAAATAGTTAACCATACCAAGGAAATGCTGTAAGGCATGGACATTGTCTGGAGCTGGGATCTTAAGAATGGCTGCTTGCTTGGAAGGGTCTGGTCGAACGTGTGTACTGGTAAATAAATGACCTACATAAGTAACTTCTGGTAGTATGAATTTGTACTTCAGAGGATTGAGCTTTAAATTCACTTCATGCGCTCTGTCTAGAACTTTCCTGAGGTTTCTGTCATGCTCTGCTTCACCATAACCACTAACCAGTAAATCATCAACTATTATTGCACATGGGTAGCCTGAAAAATTTTGCACTATTGTACAATGCTGAAAGACTTCACTGGCAGAATTTATTCCAAAATGCATCCTGAGGAATCTGCATCTACCAAATGGGGTACTGAATGATGCAGTCAGCAGTGAAGATTTGCGATCAAGCATTACTTGTCAAAATGAACTCTTTGCATCTAAGACAGAAAAAAACAGTGGCATTTGGCATGAGAGTTACAATCTCTTTGACTGTATGCAAAGGATGATGAGGTATTTTTAATGCATTGTTCAAGTCTCTTGGGTCAATGCATATTCTGATTCCATCTGAATTTTTCTTATGGGCAGCTACCATGGAAGATACCCACTTAGTTGGGTCTGTGACTGGACAAATCACACCTTGCTGCACCATTTTGTCTAACTGAACCTTGACTTTGTACTGCATAGGTATTGGAAGTCTTCTTGCTGGTCTGACAACCGGAGTGACCTCTGGGTCTACTTTCATGGAGTATAAAACTGGAAGTTTGCCTAGCTTGTCATCGAACACATCAGCATACTCTGAGAAAATAGCATCAGTAAAGCTGGTACTGGGACTTGCACTTACATGATGCACCTCTTTGGTAAAAGAAAATGGTTTCCTTCTCAAACTGTGTCTGAGACCTAACAATGACTGCACAGTTCTACAGAATAAATAAAATTGCAAGCTGTAACTTTTCCTAGCTGAACAGCATGAAAGCATTATTAAGGCTTTGGTTTGAATCTCTTCACCTCCATAAGCAACAAGCTTCGCACAGTTGCCCAAATTAAGTTGCTCACCAGCCCTCACTTCAGCAAATGTTTCTGCTGACATTACATTACACTTTGAACCAGTGTCTACTTTGAGCTCTGTGGGTTTACCATTGATCAGGACAGTACAAGATACTTCATTCTTTGCCAGTAAATGTACTGCATTAACATTTTCACTGACCACTGATACACCATCTACATAGAAAGTAGGGTTGCAGCCCTCTATATGATCAACTTGCTTTCTTGAGTGACCTTTCCTAATAACTGAATGAGGCTTGCTTGATTTACAAAACATTTGAAAATGGTTTAATTTTTTACACTTGTGGCATTGCTGACCAAATGCTAAGCACTTCTCTCTTTTAGACTTATGGTTGGCACCACAATTATGACAGTTAACAATAAGACTTGACTTGGGTTTTGCTGACTCACTCTTATAATGCACTGCGCATGCTCTTCTTACTGAGCTAGTCTTGGAACTTACTAGAAAGCTCCAGGTTTTCCCTGCCAAACCCACAGGGGTTGCTGCTGCCATGTTCTTAAGCCAGTTTCTGCTTGCCACATGTTGCATACTGTCTACGTTTTCCCTGGATGCTGTTGAAACCATGGTCTTATCACTTGTAAGCATACTTGTGTGACTTTCTATGAGCTCATGGATTTGACAAATCTCTATGGCTTTGCTTAATGTTAAATCACTGTTAGGAAGCAAAATCATTTTCACTGCAGCATTATTAACACCACACACAAGCCTGTCCTTTATTAACTCATCTTTCAAGCCACCAAATATGCAAGTGTTAGCTTTGTTTCTCAAATCAGTGATATAAGCTGCAAAAGTTTCATCTGGCTTTTGGTCTCTTGTGTAAAATAACTGCCTCTCTAATGCAACATCTGTCTGGGGGTTGCACATTTCTCTAAATTTACATTTTAAGTATTCAGGGTCTTCCCTTAATTCAGCCGGTACCACAACATTGACGGTTTTCCTCCTCTCCTGCATATACTTCTGATGCATACACAAATGAACACTCTCTTTCAATGGCCTCTGACCCAGCTAAGTTAAGCAAAATGAATGCCCTTGTATGTGCATCTTTGTGAGAAAAAGCTGCTTGTATGAAAATATTGTATTCCTGCTCGAATACTCTCCAGTTTTCTGCTATATTATGATCAAACACAAGTGGACTTGGTATGCGAAATGCCTCTGCCATAACAACACACAGTAGTGAAGGAGCTTGAAATTATGTACGAACATACACACATAAATATATACACCAGAACTTTATGCCAGTACTTGTAATTATGCCGAATAGCACAACAAACTATTTGAAATAACTGAACTTTGCTAAATAAGTCTCCGTAGCACAAGAACACTTAGAAATCGCTGTACTTTGTGAAACCACTCCTTATCAGTGTAAGAAATACTTTGAAATTACTGTACATTGCGAATAAACTGTACATGGAAGAAGTTCAGAGTAAGAAACACTTTGAAATAAATGCACATTGCAAATAAACTGTACACATCACGAGAACCTTTAAAAATGGATGTACTTTGCAAAATAACTCTGCACAGTGCAAGAAACACTCTGAAATGGCAGCTTTCTGCGAATAAATGCACACAGCACAAGAAACTTTTCAAAATGGCTACATTTTGGAATATAACTATACTTTGCACACAGCAAACTCTTTGAAATAACTGCACCATACTAAAGCACACACTCTGCAAACAGTTTGCACACAGTGAGATACTTCGAACAACTCTAGTTATGCTTTGAATGGCTTCAGTCAATGTTAAATAGTAGTTTATGCCCAAACACGGTCTTTTACTATATAAAACATGCAGTTGCCTTGCTCTTTAAGCTTAATTTTGCCCTTTTATTGTATTCATTATGCCTTTTTAATCTCTTATCGTGCTCAATATACTTTTCTTGTGCCCGTTTTACTTTAAATATGCTCGTTATGCAAACCAAAGATTATTCTGAGCCCCATATGAATAGCTTTGCTAGTTTTATCAAATATTGTGTTTTTTGAACATTTTGTTTAATTAATAATGTCATATCTGCCTTTTGTTTGATTAATAATACGTTTTTGTGTTACTCATTTAATTAATAATGCATTTTGTGCCTTATAAATGCACCGTTTCATTTTCTTTGCCAAATCATTTCTACAGTTTTTGTTACCTTTAGCTGGTTTCTGGCCCTTTTTTATTTGTCTGAGCTCTGTTTCACTCAACCTGCTTAGTCTGCCTTCACCTTCAACTCTGCACCTCATGGCTCGAAGTAGCAGCTTCTCTAATTCTGGTTCTGACACCATGTCCCTCGTCTGGTCAGGATAAAACAGACGAACATTTATGGGTTATGTTCAAGCAGCTTTGTTACACACAAACACATTAGGAATGAGGGCTTGTAACTTAAACTTAAATAAACTTATAAACAGACTGACTACCACAATCATACATGTTAACACTCTGGCTGTTCTCTCAAAATGCCACTGCTGCCTGTACGTGCTCAGTATTTATATGCACGTGCTACATCTGGAAATGCTTTTTAAAGGAACATACACATGACTCTGATCTACAGGTACTGAAGTATATGACCTTGATTTGAAGTATTGGTGTGCATTTAACTGTAGTTGCATCACTGAAACAGAGAGAGAGAGAGAAAGAGAAGGGCACCCCTTTTCAATTTCTCTTCTGATGACAGCAACAGAGGCAGATATTCATTACAGTATGACATTATCTGCCTGTAAGATGATTTATGAGAAAGCAAGTCTGAATAAGAATGAAAATGACAAGAGGGAATCTAATACAAAGATCTGTGGCATCCCAGCTTGGATGACACGTGGCTATTAAACTATTCTACGGATTTTGGGTCCCAAATGCCCACTATTGCTTAGTTACTTGTAGAATAAGACAAAAGGTCCAAGACTTGAAGCCAGAGCTGGTGAGATTACTTGAGAAGTTGAGAGTAATTTAGCAATAACCCATGGCTAGGTATGGGTAATTCTTGGCTTACCCACAGTTGACGTCGTTTGGTTACAAGCCTGAATAGTTTTGTGCAATATTGTGTGCAGCTACTTTATTTATTTTTTTGTGTGTTTACTTGTGGGTTCTTCTATTGTGTTGCAAAAAATATTTTTTGCACTTTGTTTCTTTTGACTAAAGAATATAAAACAAAGCTAAATAACTCTAACTTATGATTTCTAACAGAACTACTAGAACCTTGTACCTCCTATAAGATTCATTTCTAAGTATCAGCTCTGTTATTCCCCAGTTGTGTTCTCTAGTGTTCAGTGCTCTATCAAGTTATCTCATACCCATGAAGTTATATTAAGCTCTCAGTTTATCTCTTAAGAGAATATTTTTGGTATCAAGGCGTCCAGTTACATTAGCCATTCCAGTGGCATAGAGAGATAAAGTCCTGACTACAGTCCAGTCAACACGGGTTTGATTAGTGGCTCAGGGTAATGTCAGAATGGAAGGAAGGGATGGATGTACCTGTCCTGGATGAGAGGGCAGTCACTGATGATGCTGTCTAAGGAGAGGCATAGATGGGAGTTGCTCTTGGATGTGGTGAATGAGCGAGGAGGCCAAGGAAAAAGGAAGTGGGTAGGGCATATAAAAGAACCCTCCCCCCAGACTGAAGCAATGATGGCCAAGTCCTTAGGATGCCCTTAGTATCCACAAATGTTGGGGGGGCAGTAGGAGACCAGCTGATAGATCCAGTGTGAACATGGAACATTAGGGACTGGGCCAGAAAGAATATTGTGCAAGGGGGAGCCCAAAAAAAATATTAAAAAAAAAAAAAAAAAAAAGGTAAAGGTGCCCAGTTATATTTATGTTTGCTTAAAACAGTGGTTGAGTCAGCATGATTGTGTGTGTGTGTGTGTAAAAGAGAGAGAGAGAGACAGGGAGACAGAGTGAGACAGAAAGAAAAAGACAGTGACAGAAAGACGGAAATTTGATGCTTAAGCTTACTATTTATTATCCTGAGATATAATTTGACAGAACAGTTATTTTGACCATACTTAAGTAGGATTCCAGGTCATTGCACTGATTTCTCTTCTATTGCTTCCTGCAATAGGTGCATAAAGACATGCAGGCCTTTGTTTCTGAAGATAAAATGTTCCCTTTGGTAACTTTACCAAGCAGTTTCATGCATAATACAGTATGGTTTTTGATCCTATGTATTAGGCAGTTTTTGAGGATTATGTGACAACAATTCCTTAACTCAGTATTTCTTGTCATATTTTGAGTGGTGGTGGTTGTTGCAGGTTGGTCTGCATTAGGAACTATGTAAATATATTAGGTACTTTCAAGTTCATATGCAGTAGTGTACTCAGCACATAGTTTGAAGAGTTGCATACTTTTACACCAGAATTTGTGAAGTGTTTGTCTCAGCAACTGTTGGAATTGAAATTAGTACAGAGACAGAATAGCATGTTTTTTGAGGAAATATTACTGGCACTTCCGTGTTTCTGTATGGGGCACATCATAAACTGGTAGAAATGTGAACACCACCACTAGTACACCACTTGACAGAGATGAACTGGGGCACATGTTATTAGACAGAGAAACAGAGATACCTTAAGTTTTCTTGTGATCCCACCTCAATCACCTCAGCTGGTTTCACCTATGTCCCTCTTGGACAGGGACAGCTGGTGCTGATCTTAGATTTGCTCACAAACATAGACTATATATCTTGGTCCATAAGGGAACAAGGGTATTACATGGCTAGGCTTGTAGAGGCCTAGGGCCACTAGCCTAGTAACCTTCTATCATCCTATGAAGTCATATTTACATTATTGCAGCTAACAAGTTACTTAAGATCTCTTGAGCTAAATGCTAATTTCCATTCTCCCTTGTCTTAACAGAAGTCTTGTAGACATTTGCTGCTGGTTAAATGCAGGGATCCTACAGGCAAGCTAAAAAGTATGCCCACTAGTGTTTGTCTTAGTTCTTTTACATTTCTCCATTGCCTGATGTATGCATTTTTATATAACTGGTTAGATACAGACACACACACACACACACACACACACACACACACACACACACACACACACACACACACACACACACACACACAACTAAAGCATGTTCTCTTTTTCTTTCTGTTTCAACTTTTTTCTCCTGAATAAGATAAAGTGATATGCCTTTTCTTGCAGTTCTGTTACATTTAGATTTTCTTGTATCCAATCCAATTGTATGTCATTTCTGGTCCCTTGCTTCCTAGAAGGAATACAATGAGGAACATACTTTTCTGTAGGTCTGTGTTCAGTTATCGAATGAGAAATCTGTCAAACCTCTTTTCATCGAACTTAAAACATCAAACATTCATTTCAGCAAATTTTCAGTCATCGAATATTTTACCCAGGGAAAGGAGTTGGTTGGCCAGCATTAAGAAAATTGCCCTTTTCCCCACTGTAGTGCAATCTCAGAGTTGATATATATAAGTGGGAGGGAGTGTAGCCCCCTACCTTGGTGAGTTTGATATACTGCGGTGTGTGTTTCAGTATGCATGTTGGACCACTGTCTCTTTTCCCCTGGGTAAAATATTCAATGATTGAACATTCGCTGAAATGAACTATATTTTAAGTTCAATGCACAGAGGTACAATAGATTTCTCATTCAGTGACTGAACACAGACCCCTTTTCTGTTTTCCTTCTGTCTTACACTATCATTTACTTTATCCCTTTGCTCTGAAACTACACCTGATGTCATACCTTATGCATATTGTGAGACATGTGCACTGACCCAGCAATCAAGGAGCCTCAATCCTCACCACTAACACCAGTGAAGGGTGTCCAAATTGGGAAGGATAACAAGTACACACACAGTAAAGTACAATTTCCCTTAAGAGCACACAGAGATCACAGTCAGTCTGGGGCTGGTTTCTCCCTTTCTCTACAGATCCCCAGTAAGACTCCCCACTGGCACAGCTATAGAATGGGGTCCTTAGCCAGGGTCCCAAGCCAAGTCCTCCTAGCACTCTCTCTGTCCAACCAGTGCTTTGTGTCCCTACCCAAGTAGCTGACAAACACACACACACACACACACACACACACACACACACACACACACACTTTGAGATATGATTTATATACAACCACACAGACACTCCTGGGGAAGGCTAACACAGGTTCACTAGCTGTGCCCCTTCTGTCCAGGCTATAAGGTAGTAATCACTGCCGCCAGGACCCTTACTTATCAGCTGCTAAAAAGGTCCTTATTAAAGGATGTCCACGTATTACTGTGCAATATTACTATCCAATTAGTAACTGTGACCAGAACTTTTTAAGGCTTATTGGAGTGGCTTGGCCAGTATCACTATGTACGTGCAATGTACTCTAGAGCTTAAATTATCTCTATACAAAACAGCCACAGTTGAAAGGTTTTAAAATATTTAATAATAAGTAATAAAAACACAAGACAATACTTCTTACTACACAGTGCTAGTCAAGAGTTCAGAGATAACAGGGAAATGCTTAAAATAATACAGTAGAATAGTTCTGACATCAATATAGGAAACAGCTAGTCTAAACTTACTATTTTCCATCTATTTCTTAAGAGAAACACTAAAGTCTAAGATCCTACTTACATACAGACAGAGCAAAGCAAGTGCTGGTTAGAAGTCAGTTCTGAAGACAAATCCAAAATGCTATGATTCTCTCTCTCTCGCTCTCTCTCTCTCTCTTTCTCTCTATCATTAAATTGATAACACAGTACCACTGACTCATTTCAGATTACATCATTATTCTCTGTTTTCCAGGCTAACAGAAACTCAGAGTGTAACAGCCGTTTTGATCTTGCAGCTGGTCAGGAAGCCAGAGCCTTAAAAGACATTATACATGTAAATTCTAGCCATTAACTCTGGTTTCAAAACAATAGGAAGAATTCCTTCATTCAGACATATCGGCTCCGAGTTTTGAGATCAAACAATTATACAGTGCTTGACTTATCAGCTTTCCTCTAGCAGGGTGCAATGTGGTTACATTTTTGAACTACAACATTTACCATAATTTTCTTACATTTAAGAGAATAAGCACGTGGCTTACATTAATATTTACAACTAACAGAATTATCTACAAAATCCTATCTAGCTAGGCTGGCAGCCTTCACGCATATGAACATACAGTGCATTAAAGAAGGCTTATTCTGTCAGTAAATGTCTGCCTTCTGGAAAGATTTTCATTTGGGACCTGCTGAAATTTAAGCTGAACTCCCTTTTAGGGCTAATATGTCTTGTTTAATGTGGATGCATATGCACTGGAATGGAGTTTTGAGATGCAGTGCAAGCTGAAGGTTTCTATGAGGGCTGATATGAGATGGAGATGCAGTATGTATGCTGAAAATATTGGAAATGCCTAGTTCCTATAGAATATAAACAGTGGGTCCAAGAGTTGAGACAGTTTTCCTGCTGCAAATAGGTTACTAGCTGTTGTTATTCAAATGTATGTAGAAGAAAATACCTAACCAATGTAATTGGTGGTTTGTCTGTAAGACACTTGAAGTACTACAACTGTAATTTAGTTATGTTCTGGCTCTGTTTATCCATTTCTATGTCAGCAAACCCTTAATTAGCCAGGATGGGGGTGGAGTAAAGTAGGACTCAAACATCAAGCTAGTCTAGGTGCAATGGAATAGGATGGAGTATTTAGGCTGCTTTTTTATGTGTTCTATGTTTCATTATGTATGCAATAGTGTCAGTGTGCATGGTATATGCAGCATTTGCCACTGTTTGTATTAAATGTTTATGATATATGAATATAACACATTAAGACAAAAAATCTAAAAAATTTGAAAATACATTTGACTTGTTAAATGCAATGTGTCACAGATGGCTTCTTACATTATTTACGCTGTTCAAATGTTTCTGTAAAAAGTTCAAAATACTTTTCCAGCTATCTTCCTGTGCCATATACTGTGACTTGGTTTCCCCACCCCACAGTATAACTCTACCTGCTAATTTATTCCATGCAGCACGACATAGTGGGAAGTATGGGGGCTCAATTAAATGCCCTGCCCCTGGGTAGATATGATACTCATAGTTCACCTTTCCATGCTTCTGCAGGAGTTTAATGGCTTCTTCCACATTTTCAACCGCTGGGATTGACCTGTCATCATCACCAGCCAGGAAGAGAAAACTTCCTTGAGCTTTTTCCATTGGAATGATGTGGTGTTGATACTTTGGGTCCTTCACATCATTAAATACTTCAGCTGTATCAAAGGCTCCTGATTCTGTCTGTATCAAACCCTCTGTACGGTATCCAAGGGGATGAATGATTAACCCTTTGTACTGCAGGGGACATATTGTAGGAGTAATGCAACCTGATATACTGATGGCAGCTTTCACTTCAGGTAAAAAGGACGCCATGGAGAGAGACAGATCTGCACCTTTGGATATTCCAATAACTCCAATCCCATGTCTTTTCACCTGCAAAAATACAAGAATGAACTTTATGTACAAAACAGAAGATATTTCACAATATAACATATGTATTAATCAGCAGCTTCAACAGTGGTTGATAAGTACATGTGTATTTCTATGAAATAACATCACTCCAGGATGGGGTGAAGCCTGCGGCAAAGTTAATTGTTTTTATTGCCAATATAACTAATGTTATTGCACAACAATGTAAAATCACAAATTAGTTTGCTGCTGCTATACAGTTAGTAATTATTATTTATATGCTGCTACTTTGTGTGTGCAACTAAGAATGAGAGATGTCATTGTGCAGCATCATTGCTACTTATTAGGTTTAGTGATTAAAAATTACTATTATATGTCAATTACCATTGTACTTTATGCTTTATTCCCTGCCAACATAGAATACAATGCACAGCCTTTCTTCCATTAAAGGACAAGGCTAATGTATAATAGAATTAAGTACAGCTGAGGTAATGAGCAAGCCACTAGAAAATTACCAAAAATGTCTAAAAAGAAATTGCAATAGCTGCAGAAAAACTGGGGCTTCAGTATCAAATCTTTGCTACTCTTAATAATTTTTATTATGCATGTCCTAAACCACTTATTGGGATTTAGTCTAAGTTCTTCTTTCTAAATAATGACGCACCTAAGGCCAACACATGCCATTCAATCCCTCCAGATGATAAGGCAGCAGGGAGGGAGGGCATTAATGCCTAAGCAAGGTGGAAGATGCACAGCCAAGGTAATGTCTGTCAGTCCTGCCTACATCTAAAGAGGCATGATCCTGACCAAGAATACTACAACTGCTTATTTTAGAAAACAACTAGGGATGCTTTCTTGTCATCCAAAGAAATTATGGAAAACCATTAAAGAGCTTTCAGATCAAACCCCTCCCTTAAGCAAAACCATAGTATGGTACAAAGCCAAGTCTCTGCATTTGTCATCCTTTGCAAAGACTAAATGTCATCTTTTAGCTAATCTGCTTCAATGAGTGAATCCAGTTCTAATCCCTGACACACAACATATCATTTACTGCTCCCTGACTTTTATTCTGCCATCAATATCAGATCAGTTTCTTCTAGCACTGTGCACAGACTCCTACAAAAATGCAAAAGTCATCCAACCCTAATTCCCCTCCTCTACAAACTGGTTTCCTTACATTAACTATATCTTTCATAGCTTATCCCTTATCTTTTATAGTTAATGCAATTATCACAACTGGGATCCTTCCATCTCCTTTTAAGTGTGACTGTTTTCCCACTTCCAAAAGTCTCCTGTACTTCTGCTGTTTATGACTTCCCCTTTAGCTTCACTTTGTCCTCACAAAAAGATCTTTGATAAAAGGCTGTATATCCAAATTAGTCAACATACTAATAAATATGGTATTTGGACAGACTCACTGTTTAGATTCACAGAGGATTCAGCACAGTGCTGCCATCTGTTGCACCAGCTTCCTTTGGCATTAATGCATGTTAGTTATTGTTGTATAGATTGCTGACAGCTGTCCTCTAGTATAGCAACCATTCTTTTCCAAGAGTCTGTCCATGACATTTCCTGCCACTACTGTTATGTTAACAGGTCTGTAATTCCTTGAGGTTTACTCTCTCACGCTCACACCCCCATACAAGGGTGATACATTTGTTTTCCATTCTCTAGGCACTTTTACATTGGTCAGGGAAATAATGAAAACCTGACTTGGGGATCTTCCAGTATATTGACCAGATTCCTAATGACCATGGAATGTAGACTTCCTGGTTCTTGTGTTTTATCCTTCTTTATGGAAGCAAGTCACCTCTCAGCTTCCTCCATGTCCAAAGTGGAATATGTCCATTGCTCTCTCTACTTTGCTCTAGCTCCACCCTTACCTTACTTTTCTTTGTGAAGATTGGAGCAAGGAATTCTTTCAATATCATTTCATTTTCAAGTCTTCTGTGATTTCCCTTCTATCTCAGTTCAGCTTTGCCAGGTCTGTCCCTCCCCATCGTTCTGCTATATGTTTGAAGAAGTCTTTGCTGCACCTTTCCTGCCTTCACCTCTTTTGTTGCCTTTCTGCTTACCTCCTTGTTCTGCACATCTTCCACTTCCTCATCTCCTCCTACCTCTTTTATGGCCCATCTCTTGACATTATTACTAGCCTTACCATCCTGTGTAGCTATATTGGCCTTTTTCATATTTTCACCTGTTCCTCAGACTTCTGTCCATAGCACTGAATACTACACCCCTAGCCCATTCCCCTTGTTTATTACTTCACTTTGTTTCCAATCTCTTAATTCATCTTTGACTCCCTCTCTACTTATGCCAATCCACATCACTAAAATCTTACACAATGGTTTTTGCTCCTGCATTCTTAACTTTCTCTAGACTATAAGCCCACAATGGCATGGCCACTGTTGGCTCATGCTGTCTTTACCCAGACATCCCTGACCCACTCCACCTTGGTTATGACAACATACATAATTCTGTCTTTTCTTGTAATCTTCTGTTTACTCCAGACATGTTCAGATTCCCACTGTACAATAGTTTAATTGATACATTCAGTTCAATCTAGTAAACAGACTACCACTCCATCAAATACAGACATGCAGGAGACAGTAGGTGAGCAGCCATTCACTTGACTAACATGGCAGTGAAAGAAGAGAAAGACAGCAGCATCACATGACATCCTGTATGCCTGATAGTATTATGGGATACTTAAAGACATATTGCATTATATGTTGTATACCTCCCCTTACATTAAATGCTGTAGAGATAGAGACACAAATAGTAAAAATACAGCAGCCTCCCTTTATCTGGTCTTGCTAGTACCAGGCCTTAGGCTGGAAAAACGAATGGCTGGTTAATCAGAAAATACATACAAAATAGCATTTATAGGTTATAAATCAGCTAGAATAACAAAATTTGTGTTAGTATGCATTTTTCTACTGAATATGAAGTCAAAAACTCAAATGTCTGTCATTATTTTGCCCAAAAGCGGAAGCGTTGTTCTCTGAAGTCTTTTGCTAGGGCTATGGCAGAAATTTAATGGCCAGTTAAAGAGAGGCCAGATAAGAGGGAGTCTACTTTAATAAACTACTTTGTACTATAGACTGGGGCCATCACATGACATACAGACATACATCATTTTAAGATGCTTGTGTAACATTTGTAAGCAACAATGCATAAACTGACATGTAATTAGGATTTGCAACAGCTGAACAACAGCATGAACTCAGTCTTTGTTATCAAAGCCTATAACAGTCATTCCATTTGGACAGCTTTCTAATTAATCTAACTAATTTGGATAGTTACAGTCAGTTTAATTTCTCCAATTTTTTGGGGTTTCTAATGCCATAATGGGAATGGACCCCATTCTTTGGTCAAACTATGATTAAAATTCATGAAATTAGTATTTCAATCTTTGATGTTAGCCATAAGTGTTCTTTGCAGCACCCGCAATGTGCCCAGAACTGACTCCTGCAATTCATACAAAGTTACATGCACTGGCAGCATATCTAAATAAGATTGTAAATTCTTTTTTATGAGACCCATTGCTCCTCCTCCTACTATTGGAACTGTCTGGGTATCCTTCCTCCACATCGCCCGCTTTTCTGCCTGCAAATCCTGGTATTTTATGACTTTGTGTCTCTCTGTACGTAAGACACTGCAATCACTGGGTGTAGCAATTTCAAAGATCAATGCTACTTTTGTCTTCTTTTCATGGACTGCTATATCTGGTTTTCTCACATCTTTTTTTTTTAACTGTTGGCAATGGGTAATCCTATGTGATATAAACGTCATCATTCTCTGTAATGCTTTGTGGCTTATGTTTTCAGTGCTTCTCAGCTACTTCAATACTGTAATCCCTGATGCACAATCCTCAACAGAACAGTCTTGCCATATTATTATGCTTTTCAGTATGCAGGCCTTCTGCCATTAGTGTATCACACCTAGCAATAAGATGTGTGACTGTTTCCAGTTCTGTTTTACAGAACCTGGATTTGTCGGTTACTCCCACATGTTCAATGGACTTTGTAAACCAAAGTGTACATAGTCGACTGTTCTGTGCCACTATTGTTAACCTTTCATATTTGGTTTAAATTAACCTGTCCTTAACCATTCCTGCTTCAAGTCCTGATCAACATGAGGCTGTTTCTTGAGTTTTCTGTACTTGCAAGCATATTTGTGCCTCTTCCATATTCATTGCCTTTTCATCTGATCCTTCTCCTTATATGCTTTTTTTTTTTTTTTTTTGCACATTCAGTTGCTTCCTGATTGTTGTCAACTTCTGGTTTTGTTTTTACTTCCGCTTGACACTGATATGCTTCTGCTAAACTAAGCAGCAATGTCAGATTTGTTCTCTTCATGTTTTGAAACTTTCACTATATATAAATCTGGTGAGGTGAGCAGATATGTATGCAGTCCTATAATTGCAGATCGATACATGTAATCAGTTTTGAGGAGGCCCATACCTCCTTCAAAACGAGGAATATATAATCTTGGTATGCACTGATTTTTATATAGCATATGATTAGACTGAAGCATTTTTCTTGTTTTCCTGTCCAACTGATCCAATACCTTTTGGGGCCAGTCAATCACCCCAAAACTGTAAGTTAGAACAAGCAGTGCAAACTGGTTTATAGCTTGGACTTTGTTCCTAAATATCAGGGCTGTTTTCAATATTAATTTTAGTCTTCTAAAATATTCCTTACTGAGTTTTGTTCGCATTGTTCATGTATTTGATCCTTAATCAATTCCCAAATATTTATACACTCTCTCCTGCTCAAGTTGCTGTATATTACATTCATGTCCCAGACTGATATTTTCTTGGTGTTGCAGCTTTCCTGCATTGACTGTTGCTGTTGATTATTTATCAAGACAAAATGACATTCTTATATTATTTGAGAAAATTTTGACCACATCCAGTTGTGCTTTCAGCTCCTCATCTGATGAACTATACAGTTTTAAATCATCCACAAAGAGAAGATGAGATGTCTTTACACTCTGTTGTTTTCTGAGAGCCAAATTATAACCATGATCTAATCTGTTAAGCAGATAGCTTAACGGGTTAAGAGCAAGATAAAAGAACAGCAATGGCAAACAGTCACTATGGAATACCCTCCTTTGAATTTTCATCCCTGAGATAATAACTTGTCTGTTATCATGGCTTAGTTGCAAAGTGGTTTGCCACTGTTTTGATCACTGTAATATGATTGATCAATGTGAGGTGCATCTTATGCATCTGTATCCCATTAACACGGGATGCTGTCAAATGCTTTTTTGTCATATATCCATACTATACTTAGATTCTTTCCCTTTTTAAGTAACATTCACTATTAGATAATGATGATGATGTTACAGAAGATTAAACAGTCCCATCTGGTAGCTAAATATCTTTATAGGTTCATACGTTCACAGGTAGGTACTAGGCTATCGGCCCAAGGGCCTAAGTAAGCCTAGCCAGCAAGGTTCCCTGGCTTATGCCACCCAAGAAAGTTAATTTCCTGTGCCCTTGACGAGCAGAGCCACAGAAGTGATCCCTGGGGTGAATTTCCTAGTTCCCATCCATTCATCAAGATTTTTCTTAGGGTGCTAATGAGGAACTTTGCTTGACATAGATGGGTAGCTTGTTCCAGAGTATAGGAAGTCTCTGGGACAGGAATCTATCCCTCCAGCATGTCCTGTTTATTGTGGTGACAAGGTTTAGGTCCCTAGAGCATGTAGCTTGGAGAGATTGGGATTTCTTTAGGTGTAGCATGTCCAACAGCTCTGGGTTTAACATAGCTTTATATGTTAGGTAGAGATCTCCTCAGAGTAGGCGATATGCTACAGAGTAAAGCTGGAGTTTTTTGAGATGGTCAGTGTAGGGCATCTGGCCAGTAATCCTCTTTGTGAGGTACTTCTGTGGCCTTTCCAGCTGCTGCAGATGTCTTGTGAGGTACATTCCAAAAGGGGCATTGTACTCTATAATGGGTCTAATGAGTGCCGAGTAGAGGGGAACAATGACCTCTGTTTTTCCTGGATGAGAAACCTTTTGTGATGTGGTGTGCCACATAGAAGGATTTCCTGACTACTGTGGCGATGTGATTATCAAAGGAGAGATTACTGTCCACCTGGGTCCCAAGGTCTCTTATCACATATTTGGCATTAGGTAGACTGCCGTTTATGTGGTAGTTCATGGGTACAGAGTTTTTACCAAAGGGGATAACAATGCACTTTTTGGCATTGAGCTTGAGACCATGCCTCTGACACCAGGCATATGTCTCAATGAGGCCCTTCTGTAGAATGTCCACATCATTTGGGGACTTGACTATGGCTCTGAGTTTGCAGTCATCTGCAAACTTCATTAGCCAGAGGTATTCTGTGTTAGCCTGTACTTCAGAGAAGTAGATACCAAATAGGAGAGGTCTCAGGACTGAACCCTGTGGTACTCCACTTGTCACTGGTTTAAAGTCAGATTTGGAGTCTGCAACTTTTACAGTGTGGGTTCTGTCAGTGAGCCAGTTAGCAACCCATCTTGTGATGTAGGGATCTATACCTAGTTTAGTGAGTTTAGCTATAATTCCAGAATGGGGGATGGTGTTGAAAGCCTTGGCGAAGTCAAGATAGGCTGTGTGAACCACCTTTCCCTCATCTACGGCTTTGGTGACTGCCTCAAAGAAGTTGATCAGGTTCAGAAGGCATGATCTGCCTTTCACAAACCCGAACTGGGTGGGGTCCAGAGTTTGGAGGTTACCAATGTCTTTGTTTATGAGTTCCATGATGATACGTTCCATGGCCTTGCAGACCAGGCTCATCAGGCTAATAAGGCGATAGTTCCCAGGATCAGTGGTGGCTCCCCCTTTTCTGGAGTGAAATAACTGTTGCTGTGCACCATTCAGTGGGCACAAAGCCTGAAATGAGACTATGATTGAACATGGTGCTTAGGTGGGGAGCCAGTTTGTTCTGAAGTTCATGTAAAACGCAGCCTGGGATGTTGTCAGGTCCCATGGATGCTGTGTTTTGGTTTTAGAGAGTGGAGCTTTTACCTGCATAGATGTGATTACAGGGACTCTGCATTCTTCCTGTATAGATATGGGCCCTTTAGGGGGTGAGAGGGGGGTAAAGTTAGCACTGAACCTATCTGCCAGGATGTTGGCAAAATCAGTTGGTTCTGTCATTTTCGTGCCGTTGTGCTGTAACTCAGAGCAGATCTGGGTGTTGCCATTGAGATTCTTAGCATAGCTATATAATGCTTTGTGGCTGCCCTTAGAATCAGTGGTGATTTTGTTTTCGTAGCTAGCTTTGGAGGATCTTATAAGGGATCTCAGCTTCTTACTGAGGCTGACCAGGGAGCTCCTCCACTCATGGGATTTCACTCTCTTTTGCAACAGTTTCTTCCTTCTGTTGTAGAGTTTGTTTATGGCAGGGGACCACCAGATTGACTTCCTTTTTTTGGAGGATAGCATCTTGGTTCTGTTTGGGATAGCACGATCCATGCATTCGTGTAAGTGCTTATAGAGTGCATTTGTATAGGATTTAGCAGTCGTAACTGTATTGTCCATCTGCATGAGTGTCATGAAGTTCGCCACTTCTGTCTTAAGAAGCATGAAGTTTGCTTTGGAGAAATGTGTTACCATCATTTCCTTAATGGTGCTTGGGGGCGGGATGCGGATATCTAGGGTGATTAGCCTATGGTCAGATCTGACCAACGAGGATTGACTTCAGGTGTGGAACACCGGTCACTCATGTCAGTAATGACTACGTCTAGGATATTGTTGCCCCTGGTGGGGGTGTGGATAAGTTGATCCAGGGCATTGGAATTTATGAATTCCAGAAAGCGTTGAGTGAAGGAGTTGGTACATGAGTAGTTTTCCCAGTTAATGGTGGGGTAGTTGAAATCGCCCATTATTAAAGTGTTTGGTTGAACCCTAATATTTTCCAGTGTATCAAGAAAAGAGGAGTGGGAATCCTGGGGCATGGTGGGGGATCTGTAGCAAGCTACAATTTGGATTGCAGTTTTTCCCAGAGTTAGTTGCACTTGGATAACCTCAGATGCAATATGCTGTGCAACTTGCCTGGAGGTGTGGATATCCTTAATGAATATGGACACACCTCCACCTTTGGTGCTCTGGTCCAGGTTAGATGGCCAAAAAGTGTGGTATGAGTTATAGCCTGGTAATGCAGGGGTGCTCTCTAGAGCCTTGAACCAGGTCTCAGTCACTGCACAGATATCGATGTTCTCCATTTTAAGGAGTGCCTCAAGTGAGTGCATTTTGAGATTTAGACTTCTAGCACTGAGTAGCATTACTCTCAGGTTTGCTTGCCTGTTCCTGTTACGGTGGTGAATTTGTCATTTGAACCTTGCCTAAAATGGGCACTATAGGGGCAGCAAGACCCTTAGCCAATATCCGGAATCCAAGGGGCGACAGGTGCAGACCATCTTTGGCAAAGCATTGTGGTCTGTAAACCATGTCGTCCCAGGCAGACAGATACTGGATCCCCTTAGAATGACACCAGAAGCTTAGCCAAGTGTTGAAGTCAATCATTATGTCCTTGTACTGCGGTATCATTCTGGGCGATGGCAGGATGCTACTCAGGGCTAGAGTCATACCTGCCTGGGCTACAAGACTGGAGAGCTCTTCCATGTCTCTCTTTATGTAGTCCAGGGAGCTACATCTCAGGTCATTCACACCAACATGGACAATGACAGAGTCATATTTGTACTTGTTGTGGAGTGACCTGAGTGCGTGGGCTATGTGGTGGATCCTGGCACCTGACAGGCAGCTGACAGTAAGCTTCTCCTTGTTTAGCCTGGTGAGTGGGACATCAGTGTGCCTGACTATAGAGTCACCTATGACTAGTGTGTTGGGTACGTTGTTTTGCCTTATGGGCTGTGGTTTATTGGCACACTGAGTCTGTGGGCTATGTGTCATTTGGGTTGTGTTGAGGGGTGGAGGTTGCTTGCGTTTCTGCTTTGGAGGTCTCTGTTGCTTGAGCAGATTATTATTGAGAGCCTCAGTGAATGTTTTTGTGTTTCTGTGTGTGATTTTGGTGGTGTAGGTTTAATGGGATTATGTGATGAGTGTGGTGTGGTACAAGTATTTACCTTCTCCTCTTGACTGTCAAGTTCAGTCTAGGTGGGAGAGAGCTTTACCTTCAGTTTGGCTAGATAAGTGCATCTCTCACAAGTTGTGGTGTTGGGTGGTAAGAGGAGAGGGTTGTCTGTGTACATGAGGCAATTGCTACATTTCCCCAAGATGCCCAGATTCATCAGCTAGACAGGACAGAACACTGGGAGCTGACCCTTGGACATGCTTGAATAAAAAACTACTTTCCTCTAGACAAGTGAGGAAAGTGAGTATAAGAGCTGTTTTTCTCTAAACAAGTGAGGAAAGTAAGTACAAAAATTGTTTTCCTCTAGGTAAAGAGGAAGGTTGAGTGCTGTAGTAATTTGTAGCTTATTTAGTGCTAACAACAAGTTCTGAACAAGTGCTGAGCACGAATATGCAAATTCAAGTGCTAAAACTAAGAATCTGTACCTGGATCTTGTGGTAGATAGGCTACCTAGTGCCTACCACTTCCACTGACAAGACAAAATGCTTCCCTTCAACACAGAATGGCCCGGGAGGCCCAGAAGCCCACAAACAGTCCTGGACACAGCAAATCTGTATCTGGACTAGACTAGCCATGGGAAAGGTGGGAAACAAGTGCAAACACAGGCTTTTAAACCAGAAAGATGAAAGAGATAGAAAAACTGCCCAAACGGCCTATAAACTAAAATTTCTGGGCCAGAAACCACTCTTGTAGTTGATAGGCTACCTAGTGCTTACCACTCCCACAGATAAGCTAGAAGGCTTCCCTCCAACACAGAAAGGCTTGGTGGGGCTCAAAAGCTTACAAGAAGTCCTGGAAACATTAAATCTGTATCTGGACTAGGCTAGTTACAGGAAAGGTGGGAAACAAGCACAAACGCGGGCTTTTAAACCAGAAGGTTGAAAGAGATAGAAAAACTGCCCAAACGACCAATAAATTACAATTTCTGGGCCAGTAACCACTCTTGTGGTAGATAGGCTACCTGGTGCTTACCACTTCCACTGATAAGCTAGAAGCCTTCAGTCCAACACAGAAAGGCTTGGGTGGCTCAGAAGTTTACAAACAGTCCTGGTTACAGCAAATCTGTATCTGGACTAGGCTAATTACAGGAAAGGCAGGAAACAAGCTTAGAAATGTTTTGTTTGTAAAGTAGAAAGGGATAAAGGAGAAACAGAAGATAATTCAAAATTAAGGACCTAAGTGGCTTGCCCTTCACATATGTTCTCTCTGTATTAGGTAGAATGAGCTAGCGACACTAGACTGGAATAGAGTTGGATAGAGCTTAGAAGAACTATTCATTTCATAGATAAGGTGTCACAATCAGAATAGTTGTAAGGTAGATGTGAGACATACACTCAGAAACAGTTTGGCAGTCAAAACAGTCCATGAGCTGATCTCTTACAGGAAATTTTCAGTTAATTGAATATTAGAGATAACAGTGCTGGGTTCCTGTAACACATATTCCTGTTACTTATCAAAGTCAGACTTTATTTTGTCTTGAGATAACAAAAGTAATGTGTTATTTACATGTTTTCCTGTTAGTTATCAGTCAGACCTTCTTTTGTCTTGGCAATGTATGCCCGCAGTGTGTTTGCATGACAAATTACAACAGCTTCATTTGATTTTAAATGTATGCAAAGCGGGTTTTGGATTCCAGGTGTCAATGCAAGTATGTCTTCACTGATCTGTTCAACTTTCTGGAAGGCAGATTGTATAGTTGGCATTTTCTCTAGTTAGAAGGGAGGATATTCATAGCTTTGCTCTTATTCTTCTTTCCACCAAAAAGTATGTATGTGAAAGTCGTGTGTGTTGTAGTGGAGTGTTTCTGTAGTCAAGAGCAACACTGCAATCTTGTTTTGGGATGGCAAGATATTTCTCATACCTTTCACATTTTAATGATGAAGTCTGTATTTCGCCATTAAAATGAAGATAACTGGCCGAAGAAATAATAGACTGAAATCTACAATCTTGTGAAACTGCATGAAATCCTTGAATAATAAACTGTGATCCATTGTCAGAGATGAGAATGTCAGTGATACTATGGTAAGAAAAAAAATGGATGTTTACAGATTGTGATGAGGTATTTTTCAATTTGTTGATATCAGGATACTTTATGTAGCAGGCAGTACAGGTAAGCTATTGACTCTCCTTGAAGTGAAATAAATCAGCAACTACTTCACTCCATATCTGTCCCGAATTTCATGAGGGAACCATGGAGATTTTAGGATGGTTTTTATAATATGTTACATGTTAAACATTTTTTTTTATTTTGTGAAAACATTCTTTTTATTCTGTGAGATCCGTTTGATGAGGCACCCCAGCCAGAACATTACATCAGATATCCTTTCTTCATGTCTGGCAATAACTGGGTTACATTCAGTTATATAGTTGGTTAGGTACATTTACTGTTTTGAATTTGAACCTCAAATCCTTATGATTCACAAACGTTATCACAATTAGTGTAATAAACTTGACTTGGTAATGGAACTTTTGTCATCTGGCCATCTGTCAGTGCCATTATTTTTAAGCAACTACAGCTCTAAATTGTTTTCATTGACAAGTTCAATAAAGATGTCTTCATATTATTCAATAATGTCAAATGTAGCATTTGTACTTGCGTTGTTGCTTGTATTCTGCAATCCTGAATACACTGCACATTGTTTTTGAGACTTTAGTGTACTGCACAAATTTAGGACTGCTTTCTCTGTGAAAGTGCAAATCACATGCTTCACAAACATGTTTACTACTGCTTTGTAAATCATTAATTCTGTGACTGTGGTTCAGTCACTGGAAGTCTGTGAATCATTGTCTCAGACTGCACTAGAACCTCCAGAATTTTCCACTTGAATCTATCAACTGTGAATAAACTTTATCAACACCACCACTATTCCCACGTAGATGTTTCCAATATTTTAGGATGCTGTATCAATGTAGCATGAAACAATAAAATACACTTTTTTTTTTTGCAGACAGTATAATGCAATCTGATCCACTAGTTTCAGTTTATAATCAGTAAGTCAGTAATGAAGCTTTTTTTAAGCTTTTGACTCAAGACAGTAAAACATATGTTCATTTCTTTGAATGCACTGCTAGTGATAATTTTACACTTGCCTTAGGCCTCTAGATTAAATGCAATAAATGCCCCTTTTATACACAGTATTCAGCGTGGTTTTTTTATTGACAACGTTGATGCTTTTCGGTGCCCAGACAGGAAATTTTGTACACAGTTTGCTAGCCCTACTGGTTAGACTATGACCTGGGTGACCTGAGTCTGAATAGTAGTTCGGTGCCTACTGGAACTGGCAAAGGGGAAAGAAGGAATGATGAGGTTTAGCCTATTCTCCTTTCTCCATGATGAGGAGCAGAATGACATGCTGCTGCAGACAAGCTGATTCTGCTGGAAATTGTGTCTCAGAAAAGGGGCTATATGAATGTGTGGATCTGGGAGGTATAGTCGACTTAAAACCCGAGGTGAGGTTTATCCCAAGATCATATCTCATTACTCACTGAGCCTACATTAGTAATTCTAATATATAAATGTGAGCGGGGGGCATACACATTCAAGCCTAGCTTTGCAAGCAGCAGTGGCAACTCCCAGGCTGAATCGTTTCATATGGGGGACTTGACATGAATTGGTTGACAGCTGATGACCCCAACTCAGAGTGGTTAAACTATGGTGAACATCGCAATGATGATTTGTTATGGTATTTGGGTAACAGAGGTCAGGGTAACCATGCTTCTGAACAATATCCCTTGTATCTAAATAAATAATCCACTAAAACAGTTTTGCACACAGTCTCAACAGATAAATCACAAACAAATTATTTTCTGCCTTGTATGAGTCAGACGGGATTATTCAAGTCAGTGACTGCACAATCATTAATTTAGTTTGCAGCAGTCACTTGGAAACATTTTCCTGTTACTTTTTTTTCAATTGCATACTTGCTTTATCATTTTAATGCCACATATAATTCTGCTTGTCCTCAGTGAATAATGCAGCCCACTAAACTCATTTTTGCTGTATACTTTAAAGTTCAGTCACAAAGTCATAAATAAATTCCTGTGAATTCTGGTTTCCAGTGAAAAAATAAATGGTAACTCTATGGCAAGTTCCTTTGTGTTAGACTTCCTTTAGTGTTGGAACTTGTTTTTAATGATAACCAAATCAAATTTGACTGCTATTTTTCAGGAAGATTAAAATTATTTAATGTCTTATTTACATCACCTTCTGTCTGGTGAAGAAAGCTATAACTTGAAATTATATACTTTTTTCAGGTAAAACAAAATTGATGCTGTAAAGATTAAATGTTTGCACCTGCTACTTACAACTTTCCACCAAACTGCCTTGCAGTGGCAAAGATGAAGGAATAAGTGGCAGGATGAAGGTCATAATGTATAAATGAATCAACAGGTGTCACTTACAGGAATAGGTGGATATTTCAAAATACCTTTGCTGTATGTGAAAGTATAATAGTGGCTGTTTTACCTTAATTTCTGCTTGTTTTGGCTTCTAAGCATGTGTTATGGATTTCTTTTTGCCAACACTCTTATTTTTGTTCCAGAACAAAAGCAATTTACTAATCGAATCACGAAGCAAATGAGCTCACATTAAAACATGACTAATTGACAAACTACAAAACAAGGAGACAGGAAAATAATGAAAGAACAAGCAAAGATAGCAAAACCTACTATAAATAATGTAATGATACACTCCACAATATTTCTTAGAAACAAAACCTTTGTCATATATTTTATGACCAAGTTGTTACTAATTAACAAGAATAAAGGACTGAGTATTGTTGTATCCATAAGAGCCATTTTCTCATATATTTCAGTCCTGCCACTTTTGTAAGCCTCTGAGACTCTCTTCCAGCCACATCTTGCCATATACAGTGCTCGTATTCTACTTCAGGTATTACTTGGTGAGTTTCATAAATGAGTTATGTTCTTTTTTAATGCTAGCAAAATCAAAGTCAACAATGCATACTCACTTTTGACATACCTAAGAGGAACACTAAACCATACCTCTCAACATGTAAGCATAAGAAATCTGGACAAAGCCAAAAATAATGGGGGGACAAAGACCCAAAACTAGGGACAATGTTTAAATATTACTCTTATAAACTTAAAAAATAAATATACTAAAAGGTTTTGCATTAGCATGGATTTTCTGAAGGACGTGGAGTCTGAAACTCAAATGTCTGTTGTTATTTAGGAACATCAATCATCAATTATTTGCCGGAAAATGACAAATGTTATGAGGGACAGACAAAAAATAAGAGGCAAAAATCTGGACATTCTATGAAAATCTGGACATATGTCTAAAGCTGCAGAAACAATACCAAAAATACTGCAAAGGTGAGGCTCCAGGTTCCAAAAATAAGTGAAAAAATCCACTGAATCCAAATATCTTGAGCAGACCAACTTTAATGAACACACAAGTGCTTTCGCATATAGCTTCATCAGGTGTATGCATATGCTAAAAAGACCACACTATATACTTAGCATCAATATCACATGACATCAATTAAATTTTTAAAAGCATCTAAATTTAAAAATATATATATGTAAGAATCAATACATGTAAAATCAACCTAAACATATTTCCTAATGAAAATATAAAAAATATAAAAAATAAAAATAAAAAGAAGAACAATAGTATATACTATATATAGTATATATAGAATAGTATATTTATTCATAATGCTAATTTCTCCTCTATTAATCCAACTATATAGCCTCACACATTGAAAACTCTAATACCAGCTGGTTCAATTTAGGGACCAAAAATGCCGTACGTTTTAATTGCTCAGTGCAGGTTGGTCAATTAACATGATTGTGAGAAAATGCAATTCAGAGACAGCTATGACAGCAATGAGAAAGACCTCATTATCAACTCATTAGCATGTCTCTCAGACACTAGCACTGTCAGACCTGACTAAGCTAGTGTCCGCCTTATCTTTTCATGGATCATGTTAGCAAAGTCATGCCTTACACACACACACACACACACACACGCACGCACACACACACACACACACACACACACACACACACCACCCATCTCCCATAGATAACTTGAATTGTAGAGATTATCAATGAGTCCTGGAATGGGCGGCCACGGTGGTTCAGAGGTTAGCATTACTGCCTCACAGCAACAGGTTCTCCGATTCGATCCTCGGCTGGGGTGCCTTCTGTATGTAGTCGGCTTGCCCAATTTAGGGAGGAATAATAAGGGAAGGAGAGCAGGCATCCTTGCCTGGTATCTATCTGTAACCAGAATACCTCTGAGAGTTATATATTCACTTTTGTTTGTGTCATGGGGGAATGATAAATAATCCTTAAGAGTTGCAAAAATCCCATGGGAATCCAAACCGACTAAGAGTCAAAAATAAATATTACAAGTTTATGCTGTCAAATGCTTCCCCACAATCTGTATTAATCACATAAAGGGATAACATATCACTACTACGGCATCTTCAATTATCAAAGATGTTTTGTAACTTGTCTTAGTTTTTGTTGAGGAATAAAACCACAATGATCCCTCTAAATCAAATATGATATACTTAATGTTAGTCTAGATGCAAGTAAAGCCAGTAATATTTTATAAACGTTCCTTTTTGCTCTGTGCAGCTGACCATCAGCTGCCACCAGCTCTTCTCTTTATTCACTAGGTCTACCAGACCCACCTTAGCCTGCCACCTGAATTCAATCCAACCCATGTCCAGAGATAATGAGGAGACTGAGGACGCTGATGCAGCATCATGCTAATATCAAAGTGTGTACCCTAACTCCTGACACCCTGCAGCAACCCCGCAAGCTCTGCAGTCACTACCTTTGGGAGGTGCATACTTGCTTCCATGCATGTGCAACCTCCTCCGTGGCACACCACTGGTGCAGCATGATGTTCTCCAGGCTTGTAATGCTACATTATTGCAATGAGGCTAGACTGCCCTCCCCCCCCCCAGGATGGGCAAGCTGACATCAGCCATTCATTCCCATCCTTCCCCTGGGCCACTCCAGTGCCCATGATGCTAAAGGTATTTGGGTCATATGGAACCAGTAAGGGATTTATCTCTCCATGTCATAAGGCCAATATTTTATAATCTTTGTTCAAAACTGAGATTGGTTGATAAGTTTGCAGGAAAGTTGGATTGTCTCCCCTCTTGCAGGATTATTCCAGGAAACTAGAATCTGTTCAGTTTATAACCTTCCTCTGTATATTAAGAAGCCCCCATGTGATAAATCTCAGATGGTATATCATCTGGGGTTGCAGTTTTAGTTTTAGAAAAATGATTTAAGCAACAGTTTTAGCCCTTTTTCTGACATTGGTGTTAATAACCCATGTGCCAACTCAAGTTCAATTCTTGGAAGTGATATATCCCTTAGAAATTCTTGAATCTTTCTAGAAAGTTCTTGTGAACAATTCAGAGTTGCATATAAATTCTCAAAATAATCTCCAAATGTTTGTATTATGTCAGATGGATTTCTATTCTAATTGTTCAGTACCACACTGCTTAATTACATCTACTGAATACAGCAGTACCTCCCCCCCACCAAGTCTCAGCCAGATAAGCCCACTGCTTTAGAAATTTCAGTGAATGCTGAACATACTTTTGTTTTTCGAATAACAAATGTTATAATCCATGTCCAGTTCAACCTATTTTTCTTGCTCACATTTACCTAGTTCAGCTTTATCTAAAGTCCACATATCTCCCTGTGTATGAATGAACTGTCTGTTTTGCTGTTATCTGACTTTCCCACTCTCTCCAAGCAAACAATCATGAAGGCTTCATTTTCACTGTATACTGCTGTAATCCCTTCTTTATGTAATCTTTCCACGTCTCATCAGGTCGACATCTTTAACAGTGATCATGTGATAACTTCATCTCATTGTGCTGTTTGATCAATCAACTAGTCCCTCAAATTGTAAGAGTTACAAAATGAAGTATTACATCTCCAGTGTTTTAGTACAATAATACTTTATAATTTCAACACCATCATGAGAGGAACATGATCAAAGAGGGAAGTCAAATCTATCTCAAAATCCCTAGCTATGTGTACATGCTCAAAAAACAGTAAAAGGTGGTCCAGCCTAGAACATCTCTTGTATAGTGGGCAGAAACAAGAGAACCATTTGCCAAGGAGAGACAACAAAACTGTCATGTCTACCATCCCATTGTCTGGCTAAAGGACTGGAAATACCGCTCCACTGTTGGCTCAAAATGCACATCTTGCACCCCAGTAGCTAAATTCTGATTCCCCATTCATAGTTATACCTTTCTAAACTTGGACTATTTATATATTTTACATATTTACATTAGTTTATCATGATAGTATGACTGGGTTAGCCAAAGCCAACCCCATTTCACGGGAGGCCTAGGGAGAAATGCTGCAAACAGAAAATGAAAAAGACAAAGTACACAAAAAAAAAGTTACAATAATTTTCATAGTAGAATAACATAATTCAGAGTACGCTTAATAATAAATAGTAGCAAAAGCAGGAGATAATCCTATAGATTTAGGAGCTCGTCTTACTTCTAGGTTGGGCTCCTATTCGTTATAATTTTTCATAATTACATATACAAAGCAGACTCATGGCACTAACTCTTATGATTGCCTTAAGATCACCCAAGATGTTCCTGGTGGGTTATAAAACATTTCAACCTAAATGGTAATCTCTGTAATTTCCCTTTTATCACTGCAAAATGCCCTTGGTTATCTAACAAATTAGTTTTCTTACTAAATTCCAAGGTTTTATATTACAGGATCATGACTCCCCATTTTCTGTCTGTCACAGGCTAAAGCACCCCCCAGTCTATTATCATCATCATCAACACCCTTCTTCCCATTTTCTACATGGGGTCAGAGTGTCATTACCATCTCTCTTGATTCAGTGCCACGCTCCTGCTTTCTTGACACTCATGCCTGATTGTCGCAGACTTTTTCTCAAACAATCCATCCACCTCTTTGCTGGATGCCCTCGTTTCCTCTTAACTTCTTCCTGTCTGTCCCAAATCTTCATTACATTGTCTTCTGCTTTTCTGCACATGTGCCTGAACCACCATAATCTGTTCTCAATCTTTTCTGTAACTGGAGCTACTCTGGCTTCTGCTCTTAAGACCTCATTTCCTTGTCGTCCCACAGTGTGCATCCTACCACCATTCACAGCCACTTCATTTCCATCACTTCTAGCTTTCTCATCTGGTGTGCCTTTACTGACCAGGCTTCTGTACCTTACAGTAGTACTGGTTGCACCACTGTTTTGTACACCTTACTTTTCAGCTTCTTTGGCATTCTTCTGTCATACATTACACCTGACACTTTATGCTAGTTGGCTGCAGCCCCTCGGATTCTAGCTTTGACCTCTTCATTCAGACTTCCCTTCTTCTCAACCAGCCCCCCCCCCCAGATTATTGAAATTGTTAACCTGTTTCACTATCTTTCCTTCTATTTCAGTTCTCATCTTCTTTTGATTTCCCCAATTTGCTGCCATTACCTCTGTCTTATCTGCACTTAGTTTCATCCCATGTGCTTTCAGTTTTGCATTCCATTCCTCTATCCTTTGCTGAAGTCCTTGCTCAGAGTCTGCCTTTAATGCCATATCATTTGCATACAGCAACTTTGTTGATTTGTCCTCTCCAACTCGTTTGCTAATGTCGTCCATCACCACTATGAAGAGCAGTGGGCTCAGAGATGTACCCTAGTGCACACCCACTCCCACTGAGAACCCCTATGTGAGACAGAATACTGTTTGTACTTGAGTTATTGGGCCTTTGTACATGGCCTGCACTAATTCTACCAGTGCTTCTGGGATTTTGAACCACAGCAGTACTGCCCAAATCAGCTTTCTTGGGACCTTGTCATATGCTTTCTCCAAGTCCAGGAATGCCCAGTTGGACTCTTTCCTCATCTCTAGCTTCTTCTCAACTATCTGCTCACTACAAACATTGGGTCAGTTATGCTGCATTCGATCTGCATCCAAACTGCTCATCTTCCATTCTACTACTTTGCATATCCGTTTAGCAATCACCCTTAAATAAATCAAATATTAAATGGTGTAGTAAACTAAAAGAGTGGGGATATACTACCTTAATAAACATATAACTTTTTTTTTATGTAATCCCCCAGTAATGCGCTTCTCAGTAGAAGAAGAACACCTTGACATTTTGAAACCCTGGTTTCAGATTAATAAACTAGTCACTGCTCACTAAAACTGAAAATCTCTATCAGTAAATGTAAACACAAAATAAAGCTCCTAAAAACAAACTTTCACACAATCATAGTGATATAGAACTTCCCCATCTTTCGTTGTACCCCTAACATTTAATTTTATACAAAAAGAAGAATGTATGTTGTAAAATGACTCTTGTTCATTTTGATTATAGATTGACCAGACATGTTTAAATTGCCCTCAAGTTTCAGGTTGAACTAGATGGAGGATTGAGGCTCCATCTGCAAATAGCAATAATAAATGTGTAGTATTGCCCATTATTTGGTAGACTTTCTTCATGGTTATACACCTGTCAGTCTCCTCTGTTTATAGGTTCATAGGTAGATACTAGGCTATTGGCCCAAGGGCCTAAGTAAGCCTAGCCAACAAGGTTCCCTGGCTTATGCCACCCAAAAAAGTTATTTTCCTGTGCCCCTGTCGAGCAGAGCCACAGAAGTGATCCCTGGGGTGTATTTCCTATTTCCCATAAATCAGAAACTGATCTTTGCCATAAAGACAAGTCATTTCTATGTAAAACTCCACAACAACCTTGCATATTATTAATATGCACAAAATAACTAGTTCCAGTGCACAGCACTACAAATTTACTTTCTTTGTTTCTCCAAAATAAGCTCCACATAGAGAATTATTATAGATACAGTACTTTTGTCCCAAACATCAAGTGTCTTCCTTACCCCACCATATAAATTGGACAAAAATGAAGATATCGCAGAATTAAAAAAAAAGATATCATCTGTCAACACCCAGCTATGACTTCTCCATCTGAGCAAACTATCTCAGAAATAAAGGGAAAGATTCAGGTGGTTGTTTAATCACATCACCCCCTTAGTTCCAGAGTGGGCTGTTTGCAATGCTAGTTGGGAAAGTACCTCCTCTGGACCAGTCCATTCCTTTATAATGTGAAGTGCTTCCACTGATACTGAAAATGTTTTAACACCCCCCCCCCACCCAAAAAAAAAAAAGAATAATTTAAAATAGGCCAGGTACGCTAACTTAAATTTTATTTTTCTCTGACAGCATCAAGAGCAAAACATCCTCTCCTTTTCTTTTCTCCAGGGAAGTCTTGGTAACAGTATATTTGAATGGCTTTACATATTAATTTCTTTCCTGGCTGCCAAAATAGAGATGGCTTTTTCCTTGTGTGCATATGTGGGGATTCTCAGAAATAAATTGTTTTTGCATTTTCAATTTCAGCAGGGATCCATTGTGTGCATGCTGAATCAGCAAGTAGCCCTGTCCATTTAAACAATAATTGGGTCTCAAATCCTAGTGGATTACTTACCTCATCTTTCTCAGGGATCCCTGTCAATCAGTTATTCTTAGTCTGAGCATGATCTTTTAGCTCTATCAGTCTCCCCTCCAGCATTTTGATTTTAATTTGATTATCTGACACTTCAGTACACATCTGTTTGATGCAGCAAAAGTTCTACAATAAGACACTAGAGTTCAGTGTCAAGAATTTAGCCACCTTGTGAACACAGTTTGCTTTAATATAGCCATCTGGTTTATTTTCAGCTGAAACAAGCTGATTCTACATTTGCTGCATTGTCACTGCTTCAGAAGTAAAAGATACTGGCAGCAGTTGTATATTACAAAGAAAGTTGCACTCTGCTGCCATGGTGGTAGACAAGCTATGATCGGCTCAAAATTCACCAGTGTTTTCAACATAACTATCCCACCCACCCACCACTTGAGTGAACTGATTCATTCCCTGGGATGAGAGTTGGGCAAACCAGGAGTGGGAGCCATCACCATCTGCATGGCAGAGGATCAGTTTTTTGCAATTAAGCACTACCCCCCCACTGCATTTCCCTGCAGCTTTCAAGAGGTTAGGCATGCAATAGGCTAACATGAAATATAGTCACACCTCTACATGATGTAATTAAAGGGACTTTCCCCCCATAGGCCCTTGTAGACAGCACCCCAGTTTAATCCCCACTGTTCACCCAGGATTCAGTTATGGACTTTGGACATACAGGCATACCCATTCTCCCAAAGAGAGGTAATCAGGCTAAACTCTGGTTTTGCCCCCCCCCCTCCCCAAGGTGTTTGAGCCACAAATCAAACTCGGGTCAAAATGGTCATAGTTAGGGCTTTATCCCTCTATGCCAATTGAGATGGTTGTAAAAGAATTGTTATTCATATAGTACTGCATATCATTTTTTAATTTACTGTAACTTATTAGTTATACTTATTTAAAATCCTGCATTTTGAGAATAATGGGCGAAATTATTCTAAATAGTAGTATACATGAAAAACCTTTTGCCTTCTCATCATTTAATACCTTAAACTCCCAGCTAAGTACACTTCTTACATATCTACAAATAGTGCTGACCTTTCTGACTCACAGACTCCTGAGGATTTCTTCTCATGGGGGTTTAACTCAGAGGGAGGTCTTGCAGACAGAGATGCATGATAATGCAGCACTCTTGGAAAGTGGCTAATGTTAATTAGCCATTTGCTTTCCACCAGACATGTACATGGCTTCTGATCTGCTGGACTGATTACTCATTACATCCGAGTGCCACCTCCAGGTGCATCTGGAGTTAATTCCTACTGGTGTCTCTAGGCATCAAATATTGCTTGTTCATATTTGCATCAATAATTATAAAACCATGTGATGTACAAGGTTTTAAAAGATTTCATCTTAAATCTTGCACAGTAGCAAACTCAACTGCATTAATATCTGACCTCTGTCTAGTACAGATAAATAGATATTAACTGTTGTTTTTATGATACTAATTTATATAGGTATAATTTTCACATTTTTCTAAATATCTCAACAGTCATGTAACACAGACAGAACTCTTTAGTTTCATATTCATATTTTTTCATATTTCATATTCATATTACTGTCTGTAGTAGTAAGGCTTAAGAAATGTAATGTTTTCTGTTTTACATTCCTCTTTTTGTAAATTGTGATTGTTGGCAACTGTCAAACTTTTTGTATATTTGTAAATCTTTTAAAAAATGTTTGTAATCTTTTCGCACTATTGTTATGGAGCTTATCTTCCCAGGTCTCCAGTGAAAATGGGCTACATGCCCAGCCGGACTCTACCTGGTTAACAAATGTAAAATAAATAAAAATAAATAAAAATATGAAAGCTGTCAGCTAGACAAATAAAATGCTGCTCACAGTATGTGTGTAACTTGAAAGGTTACTACAATATTGTAAGTTGTTTACAAAATATTACAAATGTAATAGTCACTATGTTTACTGTGATGTATAAATTTTGGTTTAAGACCTAGAACCTAAAGAATACTACCATTATAAAAGTAGTTGGTGTTGAAGAGTTTGCCATTGATACTACTTTCATGATCCCTATGGTTCCAGAGATGTGAACATCTGTTTAAAATGTAAGGACATAATTTGATTCTGTGAAAAGGCTTGGGCTCCGCCCACTGGAAGTTACATTGCACACTTCCTGAGCTCCAATGGAATGAATGAGTTAAGAGACTCACTCAGCAGACTACAATTTTATTCTTGTAGGAAAAATTGACTGCTGTAAAAAACAGCAGCCACCCATTCACTCCTGTGGCAGTACTCACATTGCAGACATGTGGGGGAAAGGCTGGCCTTTGAAATGTTTGGACCGGCAATACCAAGTCATAAAATGCCAAAAAAAGGACATAAACTGCGGGAGATGAGCAAATATCAAACATTGCTGTTCTCCTTTAAATTTGTTTTTAGAATGAGTCACATTTCCTTGCAACCCCCATTGGGACAAACCCCCAGCATCATTAGACTTGTTTGTACTCCAAGACTGAAAAACCTCACAGAAGAGAACATTGTGAGAAATGGCAATCTCTGACTTAGTATATTTAATTCTGGATTTTTGGTCATTGAGTCTTGAGTCTCCACATTTCAGGACTTATTGATCTTCTTTCTTTTCTTCTTCTTTCAGCTTTTCCATGTTTGGGGGCCCCACAGCAGATCACCGTCTGCTCATGATTGGCAGTGGGGTTTTACGGTGTCGAGTTGCCAGCCTGGTGCCCAACCTTCCACAGAAGGCACACACATACACACACACATGCACGCACTCACTCATGCCTAGGGCCAATTTAGTGTGTCCAATCCACCTACAGCATGTCTTTGGGAGGAAACCGGAGCACCCGGAGGAAACCCACACGACCACAGGGAGGACATGCCGACTCCACACAGAAGGCACCCCAGCCGAGGATCGAACTGGAGAACCTGTTGCTGTGAGGCAGTAATGCTAACCGCTGAACCACCATGGCTGCCCATTTCAGGACTTATTGATAATCTCTACAATTCAAGTTATCTATGGGAGATGGGTGGTGGTAGTGTGTGTGTGTGTGTGTGTGTGTGTGTGTGTGTGTGTGTGTGTGTGTGTGTGTGTGCGTGCGTGCGTGCGTGCAAGCATGTGTGTGTGAATGTCTTGGAAATTGTGTGTGAGTGAGTGTAAGGCATGACTTTGCCAACATGATCCAATGAAAGATAAGGCGGACACTAGCTCTGTCAGGTCTGACAGTGCTAGTGTCTGAGAAACATGCTAATGAGTTGATAATGAGGTCTTTCTCATTGCTGTCATAGCTATCTCTGAAATGCATTTTCTCACAATCATGTTAATTGACCAACCTGCACTGAGCAATTAAAACATATGGTGAGCCTTTTTCTGAATCCTAGGGATAGTAGTTTTGCCAGAAATGCCAATTCAGATAAAAGAATTATTACAGAGCGGTGTCATCTGCAGTGCATGCTATCACAACATTCATAAAAGAGAAATGACAGCATGCCAGTTCCAAATCAGCTGTGGAGTTGAGTGGACACAAATTTATTCCACTTCAAGCAAGCCATGTATCAGTTATGTCTGGATTATTACTTCAAGGTCCCTGAAGTAATCAAATGACAAATACAACAAGTGCAAGTACAATTAGTGCATTAATGTCTACATTTTTGAGGCAGGGGATACCTAATCTTCTCATCTTTGACAGTGGTCCATAATGCACACAATTTCTGCATGGTTATAATTTGTACATATAACTTTCATTCCACAATATCATCAATGTAATGGACAAGTGGAGAAAAAATATCCAAACAATGAGTAATCTCACGAGAAAAAGCTGTAGTTAAAGCTAATATAAAAATATCCCACTGAAGGAACATAGTCTACTGAATTATTCATTTGTAAAGGGTTTAAAAAAGCGGATTACTTACTTTATATGAATTATTAATCCCTGAAAGTCAGTATCAAGTAAAAAGAACGGTGTAAAGAAATCACAGACAGCAATGCTGCTATGACCGAAGAATACTACTAGGCTTGCATGTTATAGAAAACGTTGTCCTACATATAGTCAAGGTCAGTTTCAGCAAATAACTTTTGTTTGCATTTTCTTAGTGGTGATTCATCAAAGAGTAACAGACATCTTTGTTCACACTGATTCACCTATTTGTGTGAGTTCACTGATCACTGTTTGTGTATGTGTGTGTGTGTGTGTGTGTGTGTGTGTGTGTGTGTGTGTGTGTGTGTGTGTGTGCACGCGCGTGCAAGGGGGCTAGTTCTCTTAGACATATGCTTTTCTGGTGTGTTTTTCTCTCTTACAGGGTAAATTTTGTTCCATTAAAATGATGAAATGCAACTCATCAGACAGGAATCCAAACTAGCACAAAGCACAAATGATGCTTGGAAATAAATTAAGAATTTGGAAGCCATAGGAAGCTCCACAGCTTGAAGCTGAAGTAGATGAGAAAGCAGCTGAATGAAGATCCTTTCTCATTTGTGGGGTAGATGGTAAGCAGTATAATGGAAACCACAGCCATTTATACAAAACAAATACATTGAAACTGAAGTTCCAGTAAGAAAAACAAGTAGACGTGTCACAAACTTTTACAGGAAAACAGAAACTATAACTGATGATCAAAAGTGTCAGAGGGACCCCCGAAGCTGTATTTATTTATTTATTTTATTTTACATTTGTTTACTGGGATAGTCCAACTGGATACATGTCCATTTTCAGCGGAGGCCCAGGGAGAAAAGCTCCAAAAGGACATTCAACAAACTGTTAAATTTTTACAAATAAAAGGATTTTACACAGATGTAAAACACAAAAACAGATACACAAATTATTACATTTTTACTCAGATGGAAAATTCTAGACAGTGTTTTTAAGAATAAAACAAAAAGGGAGCGTAACACCATAGACATAAAACTGGAATTTTAATACAACAAAAACAAGAACAGGATAAGCACTTTCAGCATGTGCCTTCCTCAGATCTGATTAACCTTAAGTAGGATAGGCAGTTCAAGCCATCCTAGTAGATTTAGGTTATGACAGTGATGAGTTCTGTAGGCTGCAACAGTAGCAACAGTAGCATACAGCAACTTCCCAGTGAAGTTGTTGTACAGTAGAAACTACCTCAAAAACAAGGAACAGCTATCTATAGTAGTCCTATGCAATACAATATAATAGAATGTAAAATAATCTAATGCAATATAAATATATATATATATATATATATATATATATATATATATATATATATATATATATATAGTGAATACATAATAATATTATAATTACATACATTAATCTAATAATGTAATAATAGAATAGTGTAGTCTAGTTAAGTTCTCTAGATATGGTATACAGCCGAATCAGCTAGATAGCTATATGGACTGTTCCAGAGTTGAAAAGTATTCTAAAGACTACATTTATTTTATTGACATTTGATTACTGGGAAAGTCTGATTGTGTAGGTGCCTATTTTCAGTGGAGGCCCAGACAGAAAAGCTTCAAAGTATTACAAAAATATTTTAAGAGCAATAATTTTGTACTCCCAAAAATAAAGCAATACAAATTACAATTTAAACAGTTATACCAAATTAGACACAATGTGAAAACATTTTAAGAATAAATATAACTTATATAGCAATAATTTAATATTTGGAGAAATTTTAGCCGGTTTAGAGAAATTAATGGCAAGTAAATATAACACAAACAGGAATTGCAATATGAAGTGGGGGAAACAACCATGGTTATGGCATATTTAGATAGACAGTCAGGGGAGATAAACTGATTAAAGAAAGGATGTGAGTGAAGACGGGGGAGTAAGGAGGTGTAAGGTATAAATAGGCACTTGTTCATATTTAGGTATATAGTTTATCCTGAGGATGAAGAAGAACAGCGACAGATTTAGGAAGTTTTTCAGAATAATTTTAAAGGAATTGAGGGAGGGTAATGACCGTACTGATACAGGTAAGGAGTTCCAAGCCTTAGTAACATGGTACAAGTACAGACCATGCCCAGTAGATCTGGTCATTGTATCATAATGACCAAGTGGGAACATAATTGTGCAGAATGGTATTTAGTGCTGGGCAAGCAGATGAATGCTGGATAATTTTATAGGTGGTGAGAAGCTGTGTATACACAAGGATACCAATAATCCGCCTTTCAGGCCGATAGTTTCAGCAAAGGGGTCTAAATTAGAAGCAGTAGCAAAGTATGTAGACCATAATTGCAAGGATATTCTTAATTTATTTCCTCATATTATTAAAGATTCGTGGCACTGAATAGATATGGTGAGACATTATAATATGGAGCAAAATATGGACAATATTATTATGGTAACCATAGATGTAATTAATTTGTTTTCGGTGATTCCGCAGGATTTGGGTCTGATAATGTTTGAGGCTACCTTAGAAAAATATAGTGGATTACACACGGTAAAGCGCAAATTATTGGTAGATTTAATGGAAATTGTCTTGTGAAACAATTTTATGTACATGGAGGGAGAATATTATAGACAGCTTACTGGGGTAGCAATGGGGGCAAGATGTGAACCCATATATGCCAACTTAGTACTAGCCCAATGGGAGACTAACTGTATTTTTACATCTAAACACTGGTCTAATATTACCTTCTATGACAGATACCTAGAGACAAACTTTTTATTTTGGAAGGAGTCTCCAGAAAAGCTTAATGACTTTATCCAATTTCTTGACACTACATCACCTTTTTTAAAATTTACCAGCCACATACAGGGTAAAACATGTGAATTTTTGGATGTATTTTTCTATGATAAGAATGGTACAATAGAGTCCAACATTTTTAGAAAAAAGACTTATTCAAATTCCTTTTTACATTACAGTAGTTGCCACCCACACTTTCAAAAAAAGAATCTTGTGAAGGGGCAAATGGTAAGATTATCAAGTATTGTTAGTGAGGATGATAGATTTAATCAGGAATTAGAAATTCTTACTAATATGTTTTTGGACAGGGGATACCCACTAAATTTATTAAAACAATTGAAAGATGAAGTTAGAAAGAAAAGGAACACTACATTCAGACCTATTATTAAATTTAGTTTATGTAACAAACAGAATGAAAATATAGGTATTAACAGAAGAGATGCCTTCATTCTACCATATAATGAACAATCAGAAGGAATTGTCAAAATATTAAAAGATAGCTAGATGAGTGTTTTTACTAACAATGAAGAGTTTTACCATACAATAGGGCCTTTTCCTAAGGTTAGCTTTAGCCGTGGTATGAATTTAAAGGAATACATGGAATACAATGGTAGGGACCAGACATTTAATATGTCAAAAATGAATACATGTGGTTTCTGCAAATGTTGTGAGTTTATCAATGATGGACCATATGTTATGGTTCAAGGATATGGAAAATCGATTAAATGTTCAGGACACTGCAACTGCAACACAAAAATGGTGGTCTGTTTAGCTACATGTATATCATGCCCAGCATTTTATGTAGGTAAAACTATAAGGAAACTGAAGGAACGCATAATGGAACACAATAGAGATATTAAAAACAAAAGAATTGTGAATTCATTATACGTCCATAGTACTAAATGTAATAATTTTAGGAGATTCATATTCTTTGTCATAGACAGAATTCCTACATATGGACAAAAAGGTGGTGATTTAAATGCTTTGCTAGAAGCCAAATAATGTCTTTGGCAGTTGAGACTAAATGCAGGTTCATTTCCTGGTATCAATGGTCAAATTTCTATAGCAAGTATTTTAAAGCTTAAATCTTATGTTATTTAACTAAATAATATGTTTTTTAATCAAATGTATTTTAACACTATTTTTTAATTTTTATTACAAGCGACATTGTTTTACATCTTACCCAAATGGATTACAGCCACACTTGTTTACATTCATTAATTCCTTGTAAAGGAAGCTTTTTAGTGACAAATCCCAAGAAAAATATGTTGGATTAACTATAAGTATATATACAATTGTTATGATATATGTATACAAATATAAAAATAATACATACTATAGATTAAAGTAAGCAACATTTGATAGTCTGTTTAATATGCGATTTATTTCAATAGATTGTTGTTTATTAATTCTTTTTAAAGTTTGTCTGACTCTTTAGGTGTAGTGAGTAAACATATTTAATTAATTCTTTATTATATATAAATATTTTATGCATATATTTTTTAAAAGGTTTTACAAGGTTTTGGATTATCTATTTTTTAAATATTTTATTATTTGAATTTAATTGCACAACCAATCAAAGAAGTTTAGTAATTGGCTATTAATTTATTTAAATGGAGAAAGCACAAGCTTTCAGACGTACTCTGAGTATGCCCTTATGTTTTAGAGGGTGAAAGCGCTTAGTACTATGTTTTGAATCGTTATTTCAACTATTGTTATTTATTTGTGTAATAAAATTCTGTATGAACAACTACTTTGTATCAGGCATAATAAGGGTTAAACTATCTTGTGTGCAAAGAAAGAATTTCTAAAAGAACTGTTTGACCTGCTTAAACAGGCTGACCATGAAAGAATGTGCAGATGTTAACCTGCAGTCCGAGAAAGAACAGAACTTGTAATTATCTTATGACTCTTGCATATTTCTGTCTTAACTGAAACTCAGTGTCTGATAAACATCTTGTTGAGTATGTGTGTGTACGTGCAGAAGGGGCTATAAAAACCCCTGCAGTTTGTACAGAAGTTAGACTGCTGACATTCCACCATCAATGTGGCAGGTCTCCATGCATGTAAATAAAGCTTTTATTTGCTTATCGAAATCGCTGTGTTTCTTCTGGCGAGTGTTGGAGAAATAAGTGTTTTTCTTTTAATATTTTCTGGCGCCCAACGTGGGGCCACCTCTTCACGGTGCGAATCACACAAGAGGGACTGAAAACCTGTACAGGAAGGGAGAACGAATCACGGACTCCCTGATAAGTGAAAGACCTCCAACAAAATCTTGTCGTAGGTAGAGGCCAGTTGCTCTTGATTCAATCTGCGAGACGGTGACGAACGAAAGGGCGGAAGACTCACAGCAAGGTAAGCTTTCCCTTTTTTTTAATAACGGATAGGGAAAAAGGAAGGGACTAGTCATAAGGGACAATTGTTTGTTAAAAAAGGACTATCTTTAAGTAAAAAAATTCTAAAGATAGCTAGAGATCTCAGGAAAAAGGAATACTTTCTCTTTTAAATAAGGGAAATGGGAACAGGAAATAGTTGCTGTTCAACAGAAAAAACTGAAGTTAGTGAAGATGAACAACATATGTTTAAACTACATCCAAAGAATTTAAAATATTTAGACAAATGGAAGATGGAGTATCAGTTTTCAGGCAAATTAGATAAGTACCAATGTCAGAGGTTGGTAAGGGACCTGCGCAGAGACGCAGGTAGTAGAGTGAAAGACCAAAAAAAAGTGGGATTCCCCCAGGCACAAAAATGGCTTGAGGAGGCAAACAAAATATATATTAGTAAAAACTCGGTTAAGAAGGATGATTCAAGTGCAAAATCTACGTTTTTTGTTAATAAAGAGGATGATGAAACCACCGTATCTACTCGTCGTAATCCTTCCGCCCCGCCCTACCTCGGGGAAGGAGCGGCGGAGGGGGAAGGGACGGCTGAGCTGCCACAATATCAGGAAAGTGAAAAAGAGAAGGTCCCCTCTGCCATTTACCCTCCGTTACAACCCGTAACATTGCAGAAAACTCCTGGCACTTTCCTAGAACTATGAAACCAAAAGGTAGGGGGTGGTGAGTGGAGAGTAAAGGATAAGTCGGTGCCAGATAGTGAGAGCGAATACCCTTTGATTCAGGTAGCAAATCCACAGGCAGGAATGGACGGACAGGGTCCCACGATCCTGGTTTACCGCCCATGGACCAAAGAAGACATTAGAAAAGCTGTAGAAGGAATCCCCCACCCAAAAGACAACATGAAGAAATTCTCAGATGACATGCACGGTATGTAAATAAGTTATAAACTTAATAGTACTGAAGTTGAACAGGTACTCCGACAAATTTTAGGTCCTGACTGGCATATTATCTGTGGGAATTGGGAACCCCTTACGGAGGACGGGGAACCTCTTGGTCATGATACTGCAGAATTTGAGAGGCAGCTTAAAAAGTTACTTGAGTGGGTTGCAGAAAAATGGAAGGCACGTGCGGTCCGGACACGCATTAATCAATGCGTACAGTCCGATGACGAAAAAGTAGACCATTACTTACAGCGTTTAACTGTTATTTTTAATGACCATATTGGCGTAGACGTGCCCACTAATCAGGAGGCAGACTCATCATATGAACAACAGCTAAAGAATGCCTTTTTGAAAGGGTGCAGATCTCCGATTAGTAATTTTATTACTAAACATATGATAGACCACAGGACAGCACGGTTACAACCACTGTTAGAATATGCTAGGCATGCGGAGAAGTATATAGCGGATAAAAAAAAGAAACAAGCACAGACCCTCATGGTTAATTCGGATGGCACGATTATGTTGCTGCAAGGTCAACCTAATAGAGGCAGAGGAAGGGGCAGAGGCAGGGGGCGAGGAAATGTAGGATGCTGTGAGGATTACGAGGGAAGGGTAAAGAGAGGGAAATGTTTTAAGTGTGGCAAGAAAGGACATTTTGCAAGAGATTGTCGTAGCTCGGGACAACCGGGTGCCTCACAAGCACCGGCGCAGTCCTCAGCATGACTATATGACGGTGAGGAAGAGTGGCCGGGGCCACCAGATGAAATTATGGAGGGTTATGAGGAGGAGAACGAAGAGACTAAAGGGGAATGTGCAGGATGGGAACATGAGCAAAGCAGTTTTGCTGCTGATGGAGAATATCAAGTTGTCAACTTGACAGCATTAGCGTCAACTATGCAACTGGAGGTGCAACCTGTGATTAGTTTGCAGGTTGAAGGACAAAAAGTAGAATTTTTGTGTGATTCGGGAGCAACTAAGACCTTGCTAAAACATACTGCTGTGCCATCTGATGCAGCCACAAGTGATTATGTATTAGTAAAAGCGGCAAATGGACGGATTTATAAAGAACCACTGTCTCGACCGCTATGGTTCACAGACCCTCAAACAAACCAGACCATTAGGTTTTGTGTAATTATTTCACACATATGCCCTGTTAATTTGTTAGGAAGGGACCTAATGCATGTTTTTGGTATAGCGGCAGTCCCCACAGCCAATGATATACAGGCCAAGCAAGTACAGCTTGAAGCTGCATTTTTGCAAGAAGGGCAGGGGGATTTACATTACTGGTACAGTAATGATTTGGTCTCTACAGGTCCTCAAAGCGTAACAAATGACTTACTAAATTTGGCTTTAAGTAAGTATGGTCATCAACCACCAGTGAAGGCAGAACAGTTGCACTGTACAATGTACTATAGAAAATTGATAGGTCCTGATACGGTATCTGAAACACTGTTTTTTAAATATAAAATCACGAAGATTGTTTTAAAGCAACTGTACTGGGATAAATTAGGAAACTCTGCAGCCACATGCAGTCTCACGAAAGATATGCTGCCACATTTTAGGAGTAATCTTACACCGCATGTATCTGTAACGAAAGAGGAAGGACAGGCTTGGGTCTCTGTAGGTAAAAAGGTAATGGAATGGAGTTCCTTGTCGGAAGAACAGTTACAAAGCAGGGGGGTTCAGGTACAAAAGTTGAATTGGGTTATGCAGGCTAGACCTACAGTACTTTTGAGGGAAGATAGGGTGTTGCCCAGCTGACTTTTCATGCTGAGTCCGCAAGAAGAAAATGATTTGCGGACTATACCACAGTCTTTGTGGTCGACTGGGCAGCATGATATAGGATTAATGAAAGCAGCAGGTGCGGTCAAAATCACACCTAAATCTGATTATAGACCACACAAACGACAGTACCCGTTGAGCAAAATAGCAGAAGGAGGAATTTTTCCGGTAATTGAAGCATTACTACGGGCAGGGGTTTTGATCCCGTGCGCAGATTCACCATGTAATACGCCTTTGTTTCCAATAAGGAAGCCGGACGGAACTTGGAGGATGGTACAGGATTTACAGGCTGTTAATGCAGCCATAGTGCCAAGGGCCCCGGTAGTTCCAGATCCGTCTGTCCTACTGAATGATATCCTTCCCACAGACCAATATTTTACAGTTATTGATATCAGTAATGCATTTTTCTCTATCCCATTACATGAGGATAGCAGGTTTTGGCTCGCCTTTACATTTATGGGCAAACGTTACACATACACATGGTTACCTCAAGGTTCCTGTGAAAGTCCTACTGTATTTTCTCAAGAAATGTCAGTGAACCTGGCTCAATTTTCACCAAAGCATGGAAGCCATCTATTGCTGTACGTAGACGACATCCTGCTGGCTGCCCCTACAGAATCTGCCTGTAAAACGGACTCCCTGCGGCTTCTACATTTTTTAACAGAAGAAGGACACAAGGTAAATAGGTTTAAATTACAATTTTGTAAACTAGAGGTACACTATTTGGGTTATTTAATATCTAACCAAGGCAGGCAACTTGATGGTACTAGAAAGGAAGCTATTCTCCAGGCACCTATGCCCCTCACAAAAAAGGAAATTATGTCATTTTTGGGGATTACTAACTTTTGCCATAGTTGGATACCTAACTATGCTGAGGAAGTAGGTCCTTTATCGGATCTGATCTTTGCACTCCCAATGGCGGCAAATGATCACATTTCTTGGACGGATAGGTCCATTCAAGCGTTTACTCAGATCAAACAATTGATAGCAAGTTCAGCAGTTCTAGGTTTCCCTGACTATTCCAAACCTTTTATTCAAATGGTGGACTGTAAAGGTGGATACATGACATCCGTCCTGTTACAGTCACATGGGGACAAACTCAGACCCCTGGCTTTTTATTCAAGTAAATTGGACGCTGTCACGCGATCATTACCACACTGCGTGCAGGCAGTGGTGGCGGCGGCATTGGCCATTCAAGCTTCGGTGACACTTATTTTATTTCATCAACTAACCTTGCGAGTACCGCATTCAGTAGCAGTGATTCTGCTGCAGGATAAGTTAACTTTTCTATCTCCAAGCAGACACTTATCGTGTATGACTATTTTGATGTCTCAACCTCACATGACTATAGAACGATGTACTACCCTAAACCCGGCTACTCTCCTCCCCACACTGGCTGATGGAACTCCACATATGTGCTTGGACATGATTCATGCGAATGTTTTACCTAGACCTGACCTTAAAGATCAACCCTTACCAAACACTGACTGGACCTTATTTGTAGATGGGTCGGCCCGTAAAAATGAGATAGGTAACACCCAAGTAGGTTATGCAGTGACAACTGGTACACACATCATAGAAGCTAATCCTCTCCCCAGGAACTTGTCTGCACAAGCAGCGGAATTAATTGCTTTGACCAGGGCATGCGCATTGTTGGAAGGTAAAGCAGCCACTATCTATACAGATAGCCAGTATGCTTTTTCTACGGTGCATGTCTTTGCCCAGCAATGGAAAAACAGGGGAATGGTTACTGCTTCGGGGAAAGAAATCACGCATAAAACCCTCATCTTGGATCTTTTACAGGCTATCCAACTACCTAGTAGGCTAGCGATTTGTAAATGCGTGGCCCACACTAACGCTAAAGATCCGGTAGCACTGGGAAACGCCCTAGCTGATAAGACCGCTAAGGAAATTGCTTTAACATCTGCTTTTGCACTTGAAACAGACCTACAACCTTCAGATAATCTTAATTTACACACCTTACGGATCATGCAAGAATTAAGCACTAAACAGGAAAAGCAAAAATGGATGAAATATGGGGTGACACATGAGCAGGGGGTTTATATGGGACCAAATGGTAAATACGTTTTACCAACGAATTTATTTCGTTATGCCTCCCTCATTACTCATGGGCCATCTCACAACGGTCCAGCAGCTATGGTTCAGGCAGTGCAACTAGTATTTTGGAGTAAAGGATTTGTAGCATATGCAAAATGTTTTTGTCTGTCTTGTCTTGTCTATGCTCGTTTTCATGGGCAGGGTGGTATACGTGTTGCACCGGCAACCTTCCCAGTTCCACCCTATCCCTTTCATACCATCTGTATGGATTTCATTGAACTTACCCCTGCACAGCAGAAAAAGTTTGTATTAGTTATCATTGATGCATTTTCTAAATGGGTTGAAGCATTTCCCGTCACTCATCCGGATGCTTCAACAGTGGCAAAAATTTTACCGAATAATATTATTCCATATTTTAGAATTCCAGTACGCATCTATTCTGATAATGGCACTCATTTTGTTAATCAAGTTATTCAGAAATTGGCTGTTGTTTTCAAAAGTGACCTTAAACACCATTGTGCTTACCATCCGCAGTCGGCCGGGTTGGTCGAACGTCATAATGGTATTCTCAAAAGTAAGTTATGAAAACTCATGGCCGAGACACATCAGTCTTGGATTACCTGCTTACCTTTGGCATTCCTCTCCATGCGGACCACACCTACCTCCATATTACGCCATTTGAACTCCTTTATGGCCACCCCTATTACGTCCCGCAATGGCAAGGGATATTGCCTGCGGAACGTGAGGGGGGTGAGGAGTTAGCAGATTACATGAGGAAATGGCTGACAAAAACTAAAACACCTCTAACAAATGGCTGCTTTTCAGATCAACAGAGGAGCAGAATTCTCAAAGTTAAGCCTGGAGATTGGGTCTGGATCAAGATAATCAAGAGAAAAAACTGGGCTTCACTAAAGTGGGAAAGTCCATATCAAGTGCTGATTTCGACTCCTACTACGGTTCGAATAAAAGAACGAACATCGTGGATCCACTTAACACATTGTAAACCGGTAAAACAGTTTGAGCTGGACAGAAATTTGCGTCCCCCTGAGGAACCTTAAGAAGTGACAAAGGGGGGTGGTATTTAATTATTTTTGAGTACAATTTTTAGTTTTAATATTTTTGTGTAGTTGTGTATCCATTTTAGTTTTCTTTGAACGGAGAAATGGAGTATTTCGTACCTGAAAGAATACAAGGAGACAATGATAACACATGGGAGCAGCCTTTCCCACAGAAATATTATACAATAATTTTGTTAATAATCATTGTGATTTCTGTGTTTCTATTTTGGCCATTTTTATTTTCAGATGCTGTTAGTCGAACTAAAAGGAACACGAAACACAGTTTGGCATCCACCTTTTAATACCTACCCGGCTGTTAAGTATGCTTATGCTTCATCTCTTAATATCTCTAATTGTTGGGTATGCACTGCTATTCCTACTGTACATGAGGGGTTAATGTTGAGGACGGTCCCTTTGGGGGCTAATGAAACATGGACCAATTTAATATTTGACACCTCAAATGTTACAGCAAAGAATAAAATAGCCTTACCTCTCATGGGTCATCAAAATGGAACGATATGCTTTCAAAAACTTGGTATAAACAGAGTTGGGTGGAGCCAGTGCAATACAACAATAGTTCATAATTGTACCACAGATAACTCAGGTTGTGTAACAAGTTTTACACCTATAAAAAGACTTGTTAAAGACCCTAATTTCTTTCAGAAAATGAAGTCTGTGTATTATCTATTGTTTTTAGGGCTGCAAGATGTAGGGGAACGTTTGAATCCTGTCAATATTACCATTAAGGTACAAGATTACTACTTTGTCTGTGGAAGAAAGGCATATAAGTGGTTACCAGAAAGTTGGTCTGGTAGTTGTTTTTTAGGTTATTTGGTACCAGCAATAAGACATGTATTTACACTACCCCAAGGTAAAATACGAAATGTATGTACTGTTAATAAACCTATTAATCCCATAGGTAAAATCGATGCGTCCTGGATTTACCATCATGATTTAGCCCACAGTAGCAGTAAGGGGCTATCACATATGGACTTGGGTGATGATGTGATTTCTGGTGCTGGTATTCTTCCAGCATATGGGACAGTAAAATCTATTTGGGAACTCAGAAAGTTGTCAAAATTGTTGGAGACTTTGAGTAATGCAACTTTTTCTGCGCTAGAATTGGTGACGGACGAATTGACGGCAATGAGAACAGTAGTGTTGCAGAACCGTATGGCGCTCGATTTCACCCTAGCGGCAAAAGGAGGTACTTGTGCTCTTATCCAAGAGGAGTGCTGTTCATTTATCCCGGATAATCAGCACGAAATTGAGAGTCACCTCGAAATTATTCAAAAGGTGTCTGAACTGACAAAACCAGGACAAAATCCATTGACTGAATTCTTCCAGAACTGGTTTGGAAGTTGGGGAAGTGTTTTGATGAACATTCTAATTGCTGTATGTGTTGGTGCCATTATATTCTTGTTTTTAGGTTGCTGCTGTATCCTGTGCATCCGAATGTTAATGTCTAATGTAATAACTGCCAATATGACAAAAGCTTACTATTATGGGTACAAAGGATACAAATCAAATGAAAAGTTGTATGACCAGGATGTGTAGTGAAATATTTTGCTGATAAAAAGTGTTGTTAGGGGGGAAATGTAATAAAATTCTGTATGAACAACTACTTTGTATCAGGCATAATAAGGGTTAAACTATCTTGTGTGCAAAGAAAGAATTTCTAAAAGAACTGTTTGACCTGCTTAAACAGGTGGTGAGAAGCTGTGTATACACTAGCTGATGGTGTAGTTCTAACCAATTTAGGCTTATTATTGCTATACAGTAGTGGGTTCTGAAAGGGATATTTGCTACAAATGTCATCACTTTATTATAGCATTGTTCAAGGTTTTTTTTTTGTGATGTCTGGAAGTTAGTAAGGATGGGAACGCCCTAAAGTAGTGAGGAAAGGAGGTAAGTAGTGGCAACTGTCGTCTTAGTTGCATTGGTGAGAAAGTTTTTGGCTCTGTAAAGCCTTCCAGTTTTGGTGATTTTTTAATATAATCTTGTATATGCAAGTCAGCTTTGATACCATCCACCACCATCCCTAACAATTTGCCATGAGAAGTGCCTTCAAAAATTTTATCATTAAAATGCTTCTGAATTTATAAAAACAAAAGTTTGATTTTGATGTAACTAGCCCATGGCAGGCTTAGTATGGTGCTAAGGGTTATTTACAGTGATCTATGTAACATAAAGCACGCCTCCTAATATAAGATTTTTAAAAAGTGATGCTGAATGTGGGTATATAACTCTAAATGCCAATGAGATAACTCCAGTTATTGGCATACCACATGGTATACATAAATTTTAGAGAAAATAGCTGTATTACAGACCTCATGGAGATTAATCCATATCTTCTCTGTCTTTGCATAATTTATAAAGCTTCCTGACATGCCATGACCATCATCTTTATAAGTCACTGAGCCACTTCAGAATAGTATTTCCTTATTTGTTCTACATGTTTTAGTGTCACTTTAATTACCAAAGTGAATGTACCAGTAAAAGAAATATTTTCCCACCCAGAGTATTAGCAGCTTTTTTGATGTAGTAACTCAGTTAACTCTTTCTCATCAAATAGAGTTGCTTTATTCTTAGCTACTTCACTGTTGTATGTTCTACCATTATCAGTAGTATTATTTTTCTAATAATCAGTGACTGAGTTATAACTTGGGATACATCATTTTGTAATTCTCTGTTTAATAAAGAAAAAAATGGCTGTTTTGACATCTGAAGTCAGATGTATTAGTATGAATACAGTCCTCAAACGTTAATTGTATTTTTGTTTGACAACAGATTTTTTTTGTATCTCTTTTAACTAAAAAAGTGGTTACGTTTGTGTGGGTACTGTTATCTATACTACTGTGAAATGAGCTCATGTATATTTTCCACTATCCTAAATGCATATGTCAAATCAAGCAATTCATCTGCAGTACCAACATGATCCCCCTCAGTGTCAAACATGTCGTTCAACACTGCTAGACTTCAAGGGTGTTTGGGAAATTGCTTAAAACTGAACTTGCCACTATAGAGGCATCATATTGTACCTACGCTACATAAGTAGCATCAGCTGATCTCGAAATATTTTATGCCATATCTGGAATAAGTTGACTTAACACCTAGCTTTTATCTTAAACTTTCCTTAGGAAATTCAGCTGTGTGCGAATTCCCTCTAACTAATGAATGCAGCAAAATGAATGGTGAACATCTCTTCCAGCACTCAGTAATAAAGTATCTCAAGGTTCAATACGTGGACCTCTTTTATTCACAGTTTTAATAATATATGCCAACATTACATTTCAGGCATCCTTTTACAAATGATTGAGCTTTCACGGGTCATGTCAAGGATATCCCATCTACTTAGTTCCACCTGCATAAGCATTTCAATAAACTTCACGTTTGACTCTCATAATCAGCTCTAATCCTTGACCAAACAAAACTGAGCCAAAGATGTTCCCCCGGATTCACGAACCCTCCGTGTAAGACTAAATAAGTCTTACTCTGAGGCTGTAGTTGAACAGTATGATGTCAGCGTGCCATGAATATTCATGAGGGCACGCTGACTCAACTGCAAGTCTAACACGGACCGTGCAGGAAAGCAGGGGGCGTGTCCGACTGCCGAGCAGTCTAAAGGTCCATGCCCCTACAAGTGTCCGAAATGCAAAATGTCAACACGCAAGAGCGAGTACGCTCAAATGTCCATGTACCCAACACCACACTCCCTGACATTGTAAACCCCCAGCACAGTTATAAAAAGTAAAACATTTAATTTTTTTTTCCAATTCCCAATATAGCTGCCCGTATTTGCGCGTGTGTGCGTGGGTGTGCCCATTCCTTAGCTGCAGTTAGCAATCCCGACATGGAAGAGCATAAGAAGGAATGTTTATGCAAATTACGCCACATAGCAATAGCATAATTGTAGAGCGTTCACACAAAGAGGAGGCATTCACAGTTCGAGTCTCACCACTCCCCTTCCTATTTATGTTCTAAATTAGTATATGAAATAATTCCTGACATATATGATTAAAATTATACTAAAAAGCATTGAAATGGCCTATGTATCAGTGAACAAAACATATATTTATAAAGGATCCTGACATATAATTGCCCGCAGTTAAGCAGCGCTTTACCCAGCGCAATATAGTTGCCTGCAGTTAAGCAGCGCTGTACCCAGTGCAATATAGTTGCCCGTAGTTAAGCAGCGCTTTACCCAGCACAATAGAGTTGCCCATAGCTAAATAGCACTTTACCCAGTGCAATCGGTTTGCACGGAGGTGCGTGCTGCGCCAACCAGTGCACCGTAGGGCAACGTAGAGCAAAGTTGCCTAAACACAGCCACACCCCCTAGCCTGTCTGGACAGTAGTAAAATAAAATGCAATGACAAGGTTCGAACCCAGGACTCTGTGCACCATAATCAAAGTACTGAACCTCTAAGCCATGACAGCTTAGGATAAACAACCACTGTTAACATACATATACTTATAAATGGTAGATTAACCATTACTAAGCAGGTCTGCAGTCAGCCGAGAATTTTCAAAAATGGCCAATCACAAAAAAGTGTGGGAAATGCGGCATATTTAAGCCCCATAGGCGGGAATACTCACCATAACTGATTGTAGCTCCCATCTGCAGTTAGAATGGTTAGTGCTGGAGAGGGTACACGCTTTAGAGCGCAACGTTGGGGCATCGAGGAGTCGAAATACATGATTTGGCTCCTTGTCCACCGTCATGAGTCAAGACTCCTGCAGGGCCAGTTCCAAGGGATGGAGTACAAGGCAGAGGCTTGGAACCGGTTAGCTCATAACCTCACCAGTGTCACAGGCGTTCCTCAGACTGGTGAGCAGGTCCGTCACCACCCTGCAGACCTGAAGAGACAGAAGCAGGACCTACTGAACCAATGGATACAGGAGGCCCGTGGGATGCATGATGCCCCATTACTGAGTAGGTAGCCATGGAATGCAGTATGTAAGAAATGCTAATTCATTCTGTATAATGGATAGGTATGTCTCAATATCCCTTCATTTACTTCATTTACTTCACAGCTGCAGGTGTCCATACTGTGAATCAGCAAGCCTATGCAGATAGGCTGCTAAGGCTGCGGCACCAGGCAGGTTAGTGATTATTCTGCATGTATTGTTATATAAAATAGGTGAGAGAGCCTGAAAGAAAGTGTTGTAGCCCAATAATACAGCCATAAAATGCCCTGAATAATTCCTCTGCATGTACTGTTATATAAAATAGGTCAGAGAGCCAGAAAAAGAGTGTAGTAACCCATTAAGAAAGTTAAAATATGTCCAGAATAATATCTCTGCATGTACTGTGATATAAAATAAGTGAGCGAGCCTGAAAAAGAGTGTTCTAACCTATTAATAAAGGTATAATATGTCTTGAATATGTCTTCCATATGCACTGTTATATCAAATAAAGGAGAGAGTCTGTGGAAAAGTGTGTAATGTAATTAATAAAGGTATAAAACCTGGAGTGTGTCTGTGTCACTTACTTTGAAATGTTGCTGTACCCTTGCATTATACAAATAGTACTGTTTTAATAAGTGCTGGCAAACCACAGTTGGGCAGTCCCATCTAAAGTGGTTGATGGAAGTGCTAGTAGCTGTGAAGCATATATATAGTCCTCAACAGTCAGTTACTGGCTGACATGCATAAGTAAATCTGGCACACGAGTAGCTTGCTAATTAGATCCCTAGAAATGTAAGTGTGCTACACGAAATGTAGGGTTCTGTACATATCTAACTGAATATGTCATGTGAACACATCCAGATATGTAGATAAAGAAATATAAATACAATCAATAAATATGTAGCAGTAACATCTGCATCTTGGACAGTTAGTATGTTAGATATAGGTCAGGTATATAATGAACTAGCCAAACCCATTACACAACCTAATGCATGCTGCCAAGTGTAATAATACATGTAGGGGATATACACCTGCAGTCAATAGGAATGTAGTGTAGACTAAAAGTACTTATAAGATGTTAATTGAGGTTTCTTTCTACACCCTACTGTATGTGCATAAACAATGCATTTCCACAACTCAATGGGTATGTGTAATCTCAAAACATTTTTGGGACATATGTCCTATTATTCTATAATGCTGGAGGGACAGATTCATAACCCAGAGGCTCCCTTCACTCTGGAATAAAATCCCAGTCCAGGTTTGGCAGAGTGCCTCATTGACTCTCTTCAAGAGGAATCTTGATGAGTGGATGGGAGATCGTAGGTTTACCCCGGGTATAACTTCTGTGTCACTGTTAGACAGAGGCACGGTATACTAACCTCGAAAAAGGGCATAGCAAAATTAATTTAAAGTGGGTGGCAAAAGCCAAACACACTCTGGCTAGGCTTATAAATGCCCTAGGGCAGATAGCCTAGTATGAACCTATGAACCTATAAATATCTACATTCACTTTGATGCATGTGCCCTGTTCATACAACGCAATCATGGCGGCCTGTTGCCACCAATCATCCCTGCATGCTGTTGGAATGTCCACTGTTGTTCAATATATGCATGTGTTATGCTTGCTGTTCAACTGTTGGAACCTTGGTGTGTTGGGTTAATGGGAATATTACTGCATGCTGTTACAACTAATTTGGAATGCTGTTGTTTATTTTGTAATTAAACACACCTAATCACAGAACGTATGGGAAGGCCGGTCCCAGCGGACCCACCTGTCCCTCCTCAGCTGGCAAGTGCACCTGGCACCAGCAGGTCCGGTGCCCAGCCCAGGCTCATCTCCTCCATTGGTCCTGAGCCACCTTCAGGTGGAAGCACTGCAGGGGATGGGGCTTGTCCCCCGTGCAAGTATGGGCAGAGAAGGGCCACCTGTCACCCTTCAAAGGGTCTGGGCTGTGGTGCGTAGGGAGATCCAGCGTTCAGTCGCTGATCCCCTACGCCAGCTCGAGGCGAGAGTGACACATCTCATGGGTGAGCCTGCCCGTCCTACGCAGCCCCCAGCACAGCCACCCTCAGGGCTGTGAAGGTGCAGTGGTGACTGCCCATGGGTGGGGATCTCAGTTCCACTGTTACCATCTGTGAGCTCATGGGCTTGGGATTTCCAAACATCCGTCCCCGTCAATTGTGTTCACCTACCCCATGTGTCATACACCGCCCCTGTATGCATCTTGTTTGTCTTGTCTGTTTACCTCCCCAACCTACCTCCCCAAATATACCTACTTCCTCTACCTCACTTTCCACTCTCACCTGAAAAAAAAAAAAAAAAGGCAATCTGTACCCACAAAAAAATTACACCCCATACATAGCTGCCCATTTCGCACACATGTCCGCTGGACATGTAAACTGATAATTCCAATTGGCAGTACAACATACTTTGTTGTCCTCACCCCTCTCTCAGGGCTGGAAGGTTTCAAATTTCACTCCAAAGTTATTGCACATGCACAGCTGTTGCTGGTAAAGAAATGGGCAGCTATGGACCTTCCCTACACCCGTCCTGCACATCCTGAGCTTGTTTCCCTACTTTCTTTCCCTCTTTGTGCCCCCTTTTTCACCACTTTCCTATCTCCCCATTTTCTTTTCTTTCAAAGAAATTAGCGCGGGGGTTAGCGGTAAGCACTATTAAACAGTAGTAAGCGGGATTAAGCGAGTGTGCGCATGTGCGCGCTTAGCTTAGTATTGCTAAGTGTCGCGCAAACCTGCACAAACCCACTTACAACTGCCTAAAGGTGCCTTAGTCACTCTATGTCAGGGCCCTTGTTCTGCTCAGCAGCAAAATAAAATACCTCTGTCAGTCTCGAACCCCAGACCATTGACACAATAGACTGCATAAATTACCACTAAGCCACAGCAGATATACAATAACCTGGTGCTCAAATAAATATATCATGCATTACAATGACTGAATGTAAGGAAAAATAGGAAGGCCATAACACAAAGCTTGTTCTGTGGATCTTTACCAGCAATTGTTGTGGAATGCATTACATGAATGTGATATGAGAAGCAGCCATTCTAGCAGCAAATAATGTTACAGAGGCACTTTACAACCCCCACAGTATCATAGCAGGACAAACAGTGGCAAATCTGATTAGGGCAGAGGCCATACTACCTAACTGTGACTACCATAAAGGGATGTCCCTGATTGTGAAACATATTTAAGCTGTGTCACTCTGAATCCCTCTGAAAAGTACTGACGTCAGTCAGAAAGGTGGAGTATTACACAATGAATACTGACAATAAAAACAGTAGACACCGCTTGTACTTCATAAAAGGAGTACTAATCCATATGCACTGCTTCACTCAAGTCTACACTTACTGTCTCTATTATGTGTAAGGTGTACTTCACTTTTAACTACCTATCCCTGACTCCATGCAAAGATGTATCTGAGTGTTTCATAGGCCTGGCAGAGGCACAAACACACAGGCATAGCAGCTATCCTGCTGTTATACACTCTGCAAATAGCTTTGGTAGGACTTCCACAAGCATACCCTTATGTAGGAGTACAACCCAGAAATACCAAAGGATGTAGCCATGTACTGGTAGCAACTGACTGTAACAATGCCATTGTACTAGTGATGAAAACACCTGTGGGTTGCACAGACAAAGAATAACAGTGTAACATTTGACTACCATCTGGATAGGTTCACAGTTGGGAACTATGCAGACAGACCACCTGCCTTGATAAAGTAACAGGTACACACCAATCCTTTAAGTCCAGTAAGATAACATTCACACAATAATACATAATGCTCTCTGTATGTCAGCATCCCCCCCACACACACTTTAAATACACTTGTGTGTTTAGGATCTACCAAGGATGTAGGTAGGCATACACAGTACTGGAATTGTCCAGTTGTCCTGTGAACCCTGTGCTAATGTCAACAATAAAACCACATACCCTGCAGAAGTGAGTACATTAATATTCACAGTATAACAGTTCACAAACAGTTCTTGTGCCAAAAGAATACTTCTCAATAACTACGTTTGTAGGGCAGTTAATTATATGAGTAGAAAAGAAACTACATAGTCACATAAATGTTGTGTAAGCATTTGTAGGGGTGAGTTAAACTCTACACTGATAGCTCTGTACTGCAAGTGGCAACAGTCAGGTCTGAGTACAACATGTACATCACTGTCTACACCTCTAGCTTCAGATATAAGAAGTATACCAACCTTCTGACTTACACAACAGTGTCCACAGCAAACAAGCATGGGCCCCACTCTGGAAATCTGAAAGGGCTACGCCTACATACCTTAGCAATTTATAGCATTGGGTTGCTATGACAGTGAGTGCTGCAATTACCACACAGCAGGCTGTATGCATTTACCAAATGCTGGGCACCAATTGGTGCAGAGGGCATCACATGCACATGCGCACAGATACCTATAAAAGCAAACTGTACTTGCTATCCCCACATGCAGTCATTACATTGCACGTGACAGCAACTCTAGAACCCCTGGAGAGTAGTGACAAACTTTATTACTTAATAAAGAAATCTTTACTTAAGTAAAACAATATATTTACTTAATTATAACCTAAATATATTAATTAAGAAAAAAAACTTAATTAATAACCAATAATAACAACTAAGTAAAAAACTTTACTTAATAAAAAAAAAAATTGTCAAAGCATAAACAGACGGACCTGAAAGTGAGTAACAGGTATGTAACAGATTTGTAGTTACCGGCAAGTAGTAGATGTTTATGAATAGTACTGTACATACTCTGAAACATGCATATGTGGCAGCAGTAGGTATGTCTGCAGTGATGCCATACATAACTACTGCCATGGACAAATTAGTGTGTAGCTGTGTGCAGTGGGACATAACTGTGACATATGTATCTCAGCATTATATGTCGAACATCTGAACATGTTATCTATGGTCTGTACAGTACTGCATATAATGGCAGTTTGGGGGAGTAGTGCAAACACCTATATAAACTTGGATGTGACAGAGTAAGACATGCATGATAGTCATATAATGTGTAACTTAGCATTGGCAACTGCTGTACCAGGCTAGTATAGTAATGTTAGCATTTGCAGCTATATATACTCCCTGTACTATTACTGTATGCACACATGTGACAACTGTCCATGTTGTAGCAAGGCCCAACAGGACATCCGTGAGGTGTACAGACTTACACCAGTGTGGACCCTGTGTGTGTGTGGCACACACATATGGAGAGATATTTATGTGTCTGATAAATTAGCATCTGAACATGTGCATAGAGCAAGGGACATACTGCAACTGTTTGTGAAGGGTGGACATTTATATGTTGGTGCAGGTTGTTATGTGCATATTTATATGTAGGTTGTACTGTGTGGCAAACAAGACAGCATACAGTGCTGGCATATGACATGTGGTGTTTAAACGCTGTGCGTATGATTTGTTAGGTTTTTAGTCTTCCAGAGAAGGGGTCCTGCTAAAGCTACATGGGCTGAGAATACCTTCCATGCATTCTGCACAAGACTGTGCAATATCATTACATAACTGCATTCCTCTCAACCTTTGCATAATTGATATTCCCATCATGAAAGGTGGACTGTATATCTGCCTATATGTATATCTATATGTACACCAATGGATATTCATATGTACGCTCAAGCTCAATGTTTTAAACGTATTGCCATCCCTTTTGTTAAAAACCCTGTACCCATGAACTACCACATAGGTGGTAGTCTACTCATCACCGAAAGTGTGATAAGAGACTACGGGACACAGGTGGACAGTAGTGTCCCTATTGATAATCACAGTGCCACACTAGTCATGTAAACTGAGTACGGTCCACATGTCATCAGAAAAGGTGTGTCATCCATGGAAAAAGAGGTCAGTGTTCCACTGTACTCATCAGTCATAACACCCATCATAGAGTACATTGGCCCTGTTGGTTTGTACCTCAGAAGACATCCACAGTGACTGTAGATGCCAGACACATACCTCACAAAGAGTATTACCAGACTCAAACAGATGCCCTATGCAGACTGTCTTACAAAACCACAGCTACACTTTGTCGCATACCGCCTACCCAGAGGCAACCTCTGCCTAACATACAAAACTATGCCAAACCCACAGGTGTTGGACATGTTCCATATAAACAGATTAAACTCCATACAAGCTACACACTGTACTGATCTAAACCCTGTAACGTAGAAAAGCAGAACATGCTGGAGTGGTACATTATCATCTCAGACACATACCATACTCTGGAACTAACCACCTATCAATAGCAAATGAAGGTCCTCATTAGCAGTTGTCATGAATAATCATGATGAGTGGATGTGAGATAGGAAACACAACCCGGGAATCACCTCTGTGGCTCTGCATGACAGGGGCACATGAACCTACATTACATGGGTGTTGAAGGGCAGGGTACCATATGGCTAGGCTTCCATAGGCCCTACGGATAATAGCCTATTAGCTACCTAGGACCTGATACACACACGCGCATGTACTTGTTGCATTACTTGCTATGTGAGGTTGACTGGGTGTGATGGTGAATGTGTAGGCAAATGTGTCAAAGTTGTGTATATGTGTGATAGCCTAGTGGGAAACTGTGTATATTATGGTATGTAGTGTTGTAGCTCTAATCCCAGCAAAAGATACGTATGCTATTGCTAGGCAGGAAAAGCAGTAAGGCATACGGTGTGACGTAGTCCCATGGTGTTGACCGGAGTGTGCCATTGTAGGCTTAAGCAGTACATGTATGCTTATTGATTGTTAACACTAGTGAATACAAATCCCGTATGAACTGTAGTACTACCTGAAGCTGTAGGCCTAAACAGCACAGTATGGTTTATATCCACATTGCTTGGAAACACTGTTTTGTTTGTTACCTGTAGTCCTCACACATTACATACCTCAGGCATGAGGTTTTGTAGGTGCTGACACACAGTACTGTATGTTACACAGGTAAAACTAATCTGGGTTGCCATACCTTTGTGTCTTGTAGGTATGTCTGATGTGTGTGTGGGTATGCCTGTAATATGGCCTTGGTGGTATGTGTGTCACAGGATATATGTGCATATCTAGCAACATGTACAGTGTAGTACAGCAGTATGCCACCTATAGTGATGAATGTGCACATTTGTTACTGAGGAGATTGCTATCAACAAGTAGCATGGTGTACTGGTAGTACTGTAACTGTACTTTACATTCATTTCAATGGATGACAAATGTCTGCATGCATTAGCTTCATATACACCCCCTGTGGCTAGGTGGTGCATTTTGTCACATACAGTGTGCCATGTACTGTTGTATAGTCTTATATACTGGTTTCACTTTGTTGCTGTGCAGAACATGGTTTGGTATATAGTATGTGCCAGGCACTGTTAGACAGTTGTGGGCTGAGCAGTCATATGTGGTATTAAAAGTGTGTATCTACTGACAGCCAATAGGTTGCTATATATGGCATTTCATTGATGTCTGTACTTTAGCATGTTAAGTGTGCCACATGACTTGCTCACAATTACTGTTTTATTGTCTTCCAGGAATATGTCTCACAACAGGAAACCTGCCTATCCGCCTGAGGAGGAGGAGGAGGTCATCTTTGATGCCCTGATACATCATTACAACCTGCTGTTCTCCAGATCCAGCCAGGACCAGCATGGGCGCACTGCACTGTGGCAGGATGTTGTCCATCGGGTGAATGATGTAGGCATGCATAACCGGACTTATGAGCAGGTACGCCATCACTGCAGTGATCTAATCAGACATGTCCGGCAGCATACCTCCGATGTCCACAGACAACAGCTTGTCACAGGTGGTGGTGCATCAACACATCCCCCCTCACCAGAGTGGAAGAGCTGCTCCTCAGAGTGGTGGCTCCTGGCCAACCAATACAACAGACATGTGTCATCATGGAGGCTGGAGTCACCCAGCACGTAGATACAGAACGTGCAGGTAACATGGCATATCTGTAGACTACTGTTAGATCAATTGTTAGAACATGCATTTATCAGATGTGTACTGTGTATTCAGAAGATGTGGAGCCTGCTGTCATGCAATACTGATAATTTGGAACATAATTTGTATGCCTGTGACTGTCACCTCTTGTACTACTGTGAAATTGCAAACACACAGCAGCAATGCCATAGTTGTTGACACTGACAAACTGTCTCATATCCTTGAAGGTCCCCCTGGTGTGATAGCAAGACAGCATACCCATGCTGGTGAGTGTTCTACATTTAATATAGCATATAACATATGCATGTCATATGAGACTTGTAGGCCATGTACACATGTAAAACACCTACACATAATGCATGCTCTGCATGTTCTCTGTGGGACTATGCACATCCCAGTAACATGAGTAGCCACCTTAAACACGTGCAATACACACAGCATCCCAACCAATTGTGGTACACTGTAGTGGACATTGTATAGGCAGAGTCAATACACATGCTCACAACATACACCACTTTGTCATATGCAGTAAGTGTTAATATGATACACATTGCATATGTACACACCTGCTGTAAGGTCATACTCCAGTATCCCAAATGTCATCAACACAGCACACATACTATACCTGAGGGGTAGAGGCCTATCATGGGGTGGTGTGACACGCTTCAACACACAACACATTCATGTTAGGCAATGCTCCCTACTGAACATCTTACATACCCATGTAACAACTGGCTGTGAAAGGTTAATGTAGCCAAAGTGGCGCAGGTCAGGTACAGCAAGATAGCTGCCAGTGTGACATACATTAGTGGCCTTCTGTGACCACATGATGCTGCCTGATGATGGCTCATGGTGCTACACTACATCCAGTTACAGTACCTACAGTACTACACATAGCATTCATTGCTATACACCTGACAGGTGTGTGCATCCGGCAATGGTATGTATACCTATGAGTGATGGTGCACAGGACATTGGAAAGAGTTTCAGACTTCCACAGCAATGTTGTGTCCATGTACACATTGTGTTCCAAGGTGAGGCCAAACATTGAACAACACACATGCATCAGTGACATGTATACTGTTATCAACAAGGACTCTCCACACTCGCACTGCATACTGTTGGGCAACACACATCCTGCATGCTGACACGTGTGATAGGACTCTTTGGCTTGTGATACTGTACTCCACCATCAACCACTAATGAATATGTTCCGTTTTGCTGTTGGTGTGTGTGTGTGTGTGTGTGTGTGTGTGTGTGTGTGTGTGTGTGTGTGTGTGTGTGTGTGTGTGTGTGTGTGTGTCAACTTGACTGAGTAGTGTATTTGTGTGCATGTGTGCATGTGTTCATGTGTTCATGTGTGCATGTGTTCATGTGTTCATGTGTGCATGTATTCATGTGTTCATGTGTTCATGTGTTCATGTGTGCATGTGTGCATGCGTTCATGTGTGCATGTGTTCATGTGTGCATGTGTTCATGTGTTCATGTGTTTGTGTGTGCATGTGTTCATGTGTTCACAAGGGACGGCTTGCACCTGTCACCCCTGGGCTTTCGGATATTGGCAAAGGCTCTTGCCACCCCCATAGTGCCTTTTTTAGGCAAGGCTCAAAAGACAAACCCACCTCCATAGACAACACAATGAATAAGAAACTAAGGGTAATGCTGCTCAACGCCAGAAGTCTAAACCTCAAGATGCACTCATTCAAAGCCCTCCTCAGTATGGAGAGCATCGATATCTGTGCAGTGACAGAAACCTGGTTCAAGGCTCCAGAGAGCACCCCAGCACTACCAGGTTATACCTCATATCATGCTTTTCAGCCCCAAAACTCAGACTGAACCATAAAAGGAGGGGGAGTATCCATATTCATCAAAGAAACCCACACCTCCAGGTTAGTGGCGTTGCATGAGGAATCGGAGACCATTCATGTGCAACTAACAGTAGGTAAAACTGCCTTTCAGTTTGTAGCATGTTACAGACCACCCTCTCAAAAACAGGAATCCCACTCGACTTTCCTGAGATCACTGAAAAATATGAAGATCTCTCCAAACACCATTATATTGGGTGACTTCAACTACCCAAACATAGACTGGGATCACTACTCAAGCCCCAACACCCTAGCCCAAAGATTCCTAGAATTCATAAATTCAAATGCTATGGAACAACTAGTCACCACTCCCACAAGAGGGGAAAACATACTGGATCTGGTCATCACCAACATGGGGACTCTATGCTCCATACCAGAGGTATACCCCTCATTGGTAAGATCTGACCATAAATTAATCTCACTGGATATCCACATCCCGACCCCACCCCCAACCCAGAAAACCACAGTGAAAAACTTCACAAAAGCGAACTTCACACTTCTCAAAACAGAGGTGGCATCCTTCAAGGCCCCCGGACCAGTAGAAACTACGGCCCAAACTGCAGAATCCTTTGTAAATGCATTCTATGGACACCTCCAGGAATGCATGGATCATGCTATCCCAAACAAAACCAAGACCCAATTGTCCAAAGGCAGGCATCCAACCTGGTGGACCCCAGCCATAAATAAGCTGTACAACAGAAGGAGGAAGCTACTACATGATAAAGCAAAATCCCTAAAAGGGAAGGCATCTCTGATCAGTACTAGCAAAAAACTACGATCCCTCATAAAATCCACCAAGGCCAGCTTAGAGAAAAAAAATTGGATAGGACTCCAAAGAAAATCACAAGGCTTTCTTTAGTTATGTTAAGAACCTGGGTGGAAACTCCCAGATATGCTCAGTTGATCCAAAATGACAAAAAAATACACTGAACCCACAGACATTGCCAACATCCTGGCAGACAGATTCAGTGCTAATTTCTCCCCCCCTCCCCCCCAAAAGAGCAAATAACTATCCCAGCAGAGTGCAGCCTCCCTGACATCTCAGATGCTCAAGTGAAAGCCGCCCTCTCCAAAGCAAAAAACACAGCTTCAATGGGACCTGACGGTGTCCCGGGTTACGTCCTAAATGAACTCCAAGAAGAACTAAACCCTCATGTAAAGCTGCTGTTCAATCTCAGCCTTACCACGGGTTATGTACCCAAAGAATGGCGTACAGTGACAGTGGTCCCACTCCACAAAGGTGGTGCCTCTATGGACCCTGGAAACTATTACCCCATAAGCCTGACTAGCCTGGTCTGCAAAGCTATGGAAAGGATCATCATGGAACTCATAAACAAAGACATTGGGGACCTACAGACACTGGATCCTACCCAATTCAGCGTTGTTAAGGGCAGATCCTGCCTCTTGAACCTGGTCAACTTCTTTGAATCAGTCACCAAGGCCATCGATGAAAGGAAGGTAGTTCACACAGCCTACCTGGACCTCGCAAAAGCCTTTGACACAATACCCCACTCGGGCATCATAGATAAGCTCTCCAGCTTAAATATAAACCCCTATGTCATAAGATGGGTTGCAAACTGGCTCAAGGACAGAACCCACATGGTTAGAATTGCTGGAGCCATGTCAGACTCAAAACCAGTTACATGTGGTGTCCCACAAGGCTCAGTCCTGGGACCTCTCTTGTTCGGTATATATTTTTCTGAGGTCCAGACTAACACAGGAGGACTGTGGCGGACCAAGTTCGCAGACGACTGCAAACTGGGCTCCATAATTGACTCCCCAACTGACACAAGTATCCTCTAAAAGGGTCTCACAGAGACAGATAACTGGTGTTACAGCCATGGCCTAAAGCTAAACGCCAAAAAGTGTATATTTATACCCTTTGGCAAAAACAAAGTACCCACAAATTACCACATAGGTGGTAATCCATTAAGTACGGAAGAAGTAATTAGGGACCTGGGGACCCAAGTAGATAGTAATCTCTCATTTGACAACCACATTGCCAAAGTAGTTAGAAAAACCTTCTATATAGCCCACCTTATCATGAAAGGATTCACATCTAGATCAAGGGAGGTCATACTGCCCCTTTATTCATCCCTCATAAGGCCCATAATAGAATACAATGCCCCATTTGGGATGTACCTTACCCGACACCTGCAGCAACTAGAAAGACCCCAAAAGTGCCTCACAAAGAGGATAAAGGGACTCAAACAGATGCCATATGCTGCTCGGTTAAAGAAACTCCAGCTCTACTCAGTAGCATACCGCCTACTTAGAGGCGATCTATGCCTGACGTATAAAGCCATGTCAAACCAGGACTTAATGGACATGCACCACCTCAGAAAATCCAAATCCCTTAGAGCTACACGCTTGAGGGACTTGAACCTCAGCACAGAAATAAATAGGACATCCTGGAGGGACAGATTCATAACCCAGAGGCTCCCTTCACTCTGGAATAGAATCCTGGTCCATGTTAGGCAGAACCCCTCACTGTCTCTCTTCAAGAGGAATTTTGACGAATGGATGGGAGATCGTAGGTTTACCCCGGGGATTACTTCTGTGTCACTACTAGACAGAGGCACAGTAAACTAACCTAACAAAGGGCACAGTAAACTCGATTCAATGGGTGGCAATAGCCAAACACACTCTGGCTAGGCTTGTAAATGCCCTAGGGCAGATAGCCTAGTATGAACCTATGAACCTATGTGTTCATGTGTTCATGTGTTCATATGTGCATGTGTTCATGTGTACTAACATCCTGTACAGATTGTGAAGTGTGTTTCCTGTCTTCCTCTCACAGGTGCTGAGGTATTGTTGGATGAGTGCAGCAGGGAACCTGAAGTCACTGCCACAAATAGTGGACATGATGACACATGTGTAGTGGCACAGGCAGGTTTGTCAGGGTCTGTCATTGGTCCGCCAATCGACAGTACACAGCTGTCCACCCCATCTATGTGCACATTCATACTGCTGATACATCCCTCAACACCAATGGCCTTAGCAGAGGAACAGCATACAGTAGGCATCGACCAGGATAGTGTGGTATCTATGGCACATGCAACCCCACACAGCAGCCATACCCAGACACCTGGAATGGTACCACATAGGCATATGTCCAGGGGTTCTCGTGGGAGCACTGCTGGTCATAATGCCCCTGGCAGATGTGCCCCCACAGGTCTCACAACCTCAGCTATGTTCCGGGCTGTAATGCAGGCACAGGCACATATGGAACGGTACACCAGGCCGGGACTACGAGCGCAGAGGGCTCACAATACCGCTATCAATGACAGTATCCATGACCTTGCCGGTGCCATCCGTAATTACACCGAGGTCATTGATAGACATTGGGGGGAGACACTAGATGTCCTCCGCAATGTAATGTCCATGTGCCAGGACAGTGCAGGATGGCTGAGACGTCGACATGGACGTACGCCAGCAACATCATCAGCTGGCACTTGTCACTGATGACACACAAGTCCCAGCTGCTCCTGTAGTGGCAGTACCAGCCCCAGCAATGTTGGGGCTGGGCTGTCAATAGACCGTCCTAGATGACCACGTGCACGTGGCACTGGCCAGTCCCAGCAGGGACATGGGTCCAGTTGACATCCCTCTGCCTCTGACAATAGTACCCAGTCTGGCTTGGTACCCGATACTGTCTGTGGCACCCCTGGCAGGCACAGGTACTGTGTCCATGGCCGGAGACAGTAATCTGTACAGCCTGGCAGGTACAGTCCGTGGCTGTCCCATAATCTCCCATATTTGGCAGCCAGGAGGTGGAACTGTGTGCATGCAGACACACACACATAAACCAAACACCTAGGGCTAACACATACACACACACATTACACCAACATTGACCCATACTGTACTGTTGTCCCTCACACACACACACACACACACACACACACACACACACACACACACACACACACACACATACACATATACATGTCGATTGAATGGGTCATTGTCGGGCTCTGGCAAACCAATAACACACCCTGTGCATATGATGAAAAGTACTGTTTTGTACCTACCATAAATGTAGATGTTCAAGTGGTTATGCTGCTGCAGTCATGACACTTGGGGTTATCCTGCCATCAGGCAGTCCCGCAGTCAGCCTGAATTCCAAAGCCTTGGTCCGGTGTCGGTTGTCGTCGCTTCTTCCCTGATGTCAGTGCGGCAGGGGGTATAAAAGAGGCAGCCGACGCCATTTTCTTCAGTTTTTCTTGCCCCAGATGTCAGGTGCCCCAAACTAAGAAGGCAAAATAAGAAACTTGCAAAACATACCTTAGTGCAAAACAATGGCACTAGTTGTAAGCAAATACACCATATAGACATGCATCCCAAAGGTTGAAGTACATGGAGGTATATGAAAAGCCTTGTTATGTAGAGGGGATGGAGGGAGGGTAACCTGGACTGCAGCAGCATAACCACTCGAACATCTACATTTATGGTAGGTACAAAACTGTACTACGTTCATCGTGCTATGCTGCTGCAGTCATCACACTTGGGTAGAGTCCCAAAGCTATGGTTGGGTGGTAGGAGCTAAACTGGGTTAGGTGCAGCTAAGATGCCCTGCAGAACTGCAGTGGCAAACCCAGCTCTGGTTTTTGAGTATAGAGGAAGGTGGTAATGCTTGGTGAAGGTGTGCACTGAACTCCAGGTAGCTGCCTCCAGAATGTCCTTTGTTGGGACTCCTCGGAGGAAGGCTGCTGAGGTTGCTGTAGCCCTGGTAGAGTGAGACCTAATACTAGCAGGCATTGCTTTCCCACGGTGTGAGTAGCTAAAGTGGATGCAATGTGCTATCCATTTGGAGATGGTCTGTTTTGAAATAGCCTTTCCTTCTGAGCCTGGTGCATAGGATACCAGGAGTTGGTCAGATTTTCTGAAGGCCTTTGTCTTGTCCAAATAGTAATGTAACTGTCTGTGAATGTCCAAAGAATGAAGGGGTCTTTCTCCTTTATTCTGTGGGTTTGGATAAATGGAGGGCAGGTGTATGGTCTGATTGAGAGCCACATTGGATACTACTTTTGGCATGAAGGAAGGGTTGGTGTGTAAAGATACTCTGTCCTGATGGAAAATGATGAAAGGTTCCACTGCCATAAGTGCCTGCAGTTCTGAGACTCTGCACGCTGAGGTGATAGCCAGCAGCAGGGCTGTCTTCCATGACAAGTATTGAAGCTCTGCTGAAAAGGCTGGTTCGAAAGGAGGAAGTGTCAACTTTTCCAAAACAAAATTTAGATCCCAAGTTGGAGTTGGTGGTTTTCTGGGGGGGTCTTATATTTTTTGCCCCCCTGAGAAACTGCCTTAGCAAAGGATGAGAGAAAATGGGAGGAACCATATCATATTGAGCTGAAATGGTTGAAGCATGGATCTTTATGGATGAGAAAGAAAGGCCTTTGTATAGCATCTCAGTTAGATATTGGAGTATGTGCGGAATATTTGGGATGCCAGGATTTAGGCTTCTGACCTGGCTCCATACACAAAATCTTTTCCATTTATCTGAGTAAGTTTTTCTGGTGTTGGGCCTCCTGGCCTCCAAAATGACATTCTGGACGTCCTTTGAGAGAAGTGTTGTTTGATAATTTAAGGTATTTTCCATGCAGCTAGATTTAAGGTCCTTAGTTGACTGTGAAGGATCTGAGAGTTTTGTTAGGTTAACAGTAGAGGGAATTGAGGTAAGATCCATGGAGAGCTGCGAGTCAAATTTCGTAGTAGTGGGTACCAGTGTTGACGTGGCCAGTCTGGAGCAATGAGGATCATATGTGGTTTCTCTGATCTGGCTTTCAGTAATACCTGGGTCAGTAGAGGCAGAGGTGGGAAGGCGTAGACTGACAATGCTGTCCAACTGAATGATAGGGCATCCACTTTCCAGGCCAGGGGGTGATAAGTCCTTGTGCAAAATTTTTGTAGCAGGCAATTGTTGGTTGAGGCAAACAGATCTATGTCTGGTGGTCCCCACCTCTAAGCTATCATTGAGAATACTTGTGGGTGTAGTCTCCACTCGTGAGGGTCTGTCAAATTTCTGCTTAATTTGTCTGCCAAAATGTTTTCTTTTCCTGGCAGGAATTGTGCTTGCAGTTGTACTTGGTAAGTTAATGCTGTGTCCCACAAGTCCATTGCCTGTCTGCATAGTGGGTAGGAGTGCGTTCTTCCTTGTTTGTTTATGTACCACATAACTGTGGTATTGTCTGGCCTTATTAGGAGTTGTCCTGGATGCAAGAGGTCCTTGAAGGCTGTTAGTGCATTTTTTTTTTTTTTACAGCTAGCATCTCCTTTTGATTGATGTGTAGTTGCCTTTGGTTTGCAGACCTTTTGCCCTGTATGCATTGTCCTGCCATGTGTGCACCCCAGGCGTAGTCTGATGAATCTGTTGTCAAGGTTTGGCTTGCTGGAGGTGAGACAAAAGGAAGGCCTTTGTTTGCTTGGCATGCTTGAGCCCACCATAGAAACTCTTTTTGAAAGCAGGGAATGAGAGTTATACTTGCTTTGAGGCTGTGTTGGGACCATACACTTTTTAGGTATCATTGTAGTTTTCTCATATGTAGTCTTGCATATGCAATTAGTTGAATGCAGGATGCCATGTACCCAAATGCCTGCAGAAATTTCCTTGCAGTGAGCTGGGTAGAAGTTGCCATCTTTTTGAAGTACTGAGCCAGTTGTTTTTGCTTGTCTGGCGTGAGGTAAGCCATCTGGGCCGTTGTATTCAAGCTGGCACCCAGGAAAATTATTTCTTGTGAGGGTATTAGTTTTGACTTCTTTTTGTTTACTGTGTACCCTACGCAACTTAGCAACTTTGTTACACATGCCAGATGCTGTAGTAGGATGTCTTTGCTGTCCGCTTGGATCAGGCAGTCATCCAGATATGGGTAAATTTGTATTCCTCACTGTCTGCAGTATGCAATTACTGATGCCAGGCATTTTGTGAATACTCTGGGCGCAGTAGATAAGCCAAAGGGCAATGCAGAGAATTGATAATGCGTTGTGCCTGCCAAAAATCTGAGGTATCTTCTGCAATTTTGTCTGATAGGGACATGCATGTATGCCTCTTGGAGGTCCAACATTACCAGCCAAGACTCCTTGCCCAGCATGGGAAGAAGCTGCTGTAGTGTGAGCATTTTGAATTTGGGAATGCCCAGGTACGTGTTTAGAATTGAAAGGTCTAAGATGGGTCTCCAGGCTTTGTCCTTTCTTGGTACTAGAAACAGTCTTGAGTAAAATCCTTGACCTTGCTCTTTTGCAGGTACCTTTTGAATTGCTTTCATGTTCATGAGAGCTGAAATTTGCTTTTGTGCCTCTGTCCATTGGTTTGTTGGCAGATTTGGCATGCCTCTCATCTGTGGTAAAGTGTGAAAATGAAATCTGTAGCCTCGGGTAATAATGCCAGAACCCATTTGTCCTTTGTTATGATGTGCCAATTTTGTGGGAAAAGAGCCAGTTTTCCTCCTAGAGGTGCTGCCTGGGCAATTTTGCTTGGCAGGCAAAGAGGAAAGTCATTGAGTTTGTTTTCTGAAGGGTTGAGATCTGTCATCTCCCCCTCTTTGAGTTGTTGTTTGCCATTGTCTAGGCCTGAAGGTACCTTGGGCCTGGCCTCTGCCCCTAGGGTGTCTGTACCTGCCCCTTTGGGGTCTGTCTGAAGCAGGAAAGGACCAGTTTTTTGATGGCCAGTTTCTGCTGAAGCGAGGAGGTTGTACCTGTAAAAAATCTTTAACTGTTTGCATTGATTTTGCCTTTTCTTCCATCTTCTTTAAAACTTCCTCTGCTTTAATATCAAATAACGCATCCTTTTGCAGTGGAGCATCCAGTAACTTTGCTTTGACATGTCCTGGTAAGGTCTGCTCTTTTAGCCAAGCATGTCTACGTATTACAGACCCTGTGAATGCTGCTCTACATGAGGCCTCCAAAGAATCAGAACCACACTGCAAGGTATGTTTTCCCACTTGTTCTGCTGCATGCAACAAATCTTGCATCCCTTTGAAATCTAGTTGATCTGTTTGAGGGATCATTTTCTGCTTTAACTGAGTAAGCAAGTACTGCTGGTATTTAATCATGTGGAATTGGCAATTTAATGCCCTCATGGCCAAAGTGGCAGAGGTATACACTTTTTCCCCCCATCTTTCTAATGCCATGGAATCTCTTTCCACAGTAGTGGATTCTTAGCGGTAGAGGCCTTAACCCCTTTGGGACCCTGGGAAATGGTTACTGGGTCTGCAGCAGGGCTTTTATATAAAAAAACTGTGAGAGTCAGGGACTCGATTGTATCTGTCTGGTTTAGGTGGTGCTGGAGGTAAGGAATCTGGATTTAGACTGGATTCAGTGTAGACATCATCCAGAATGTCTAAAACAGGAGGAATGGCTAGGGGTCTATGCTGAGGTAGAAGAAGAAACTCACGGAGTCTGTTCTTGGAGTCAGAGTAATCTTGTCCTTCCCAGGGGAAATGCTCTCTCATGGTATGCAGGGTTTCCCCAAAAGAAAAGTCTTCAGGGGGGAAACAGAGGGAATAGACTCCTCAGCATCTGAGTCCTCATAGAGAGGGAAGGGGTAATCCTGTTCCTCAGAGTCTGCTGAGGAAATGGATTCCTGGTCTGAAGGAGGTAAATCTTCCTTCAATCTAGGCCTTTTGTCAGGCGGGGGCTGGGAACCTCTGATAAGAGTAATCAGGTCCTCCGCCATTTTGAGCATCTGTTTTTTAGGCATAGGGGCCTGTGTGGGAGTCTGTGGACCCGGTTTCTTAACCTTTGGAAGCTTAGCGTATGACTTAATGAAGAGAGTCGTCGGTTTAAAGATGCCTTCTGAAACCAAAGGCCTGTCCATAATCTCCGGATCGCCGCCAGGGCTGGCGTCCGCGAGTTGAGAAGGAACCGGCTTCAGTGGCCCAGTAGATTCTGACTGAGAGGTAGTCGTATTTTCTAAAATTGCGGTAGTCAGGGGCTGCGTAGGCACCTCACTGAATACCGAAGATCCGGTGGCAGGCCTAACCAAGACCTCGGTATCTGGTCTAGGTCTAGGCTGCCGGTCTTTGTCCTTGCGTTTTTTAAACATAGTGGTTGTCGGAGGTTCCGACGACATAATGTAGTTGAATTTTCTGCCAAAATAATGTCAGGCGGTATCAGCCCGACGCTTAATAGTGCATTTATTGAACCTAGCGCAAAACCGACAACCAGAAACGTCGTGGTCTGGGGCTAGCCAAGGAATACAATAAGAATGAAAATCCTTATGAGGTATTTGCTTCCCACAAGAAATACAATTATTAACTTTGTGTGACATCGGTCTGAGGCAAGAAAAGTTTCCCCAATGGGGTACTTAGCTTTATAGAAGACTTCGGCTGAAATTCTGTTCGAAAATCTCAGGAGCTGGCTGACCGGCACTTGCAAACTGCTTCTGCTTCGGGCACCGCGCGGCAAGAAAGACTGGAGAAAATGGTGTCGGCTGCCTCTTTTATACCCCTGCCTCACTGACGTCAGGGAAGAAGCGACGACAACTGACGCCGGGCCAAGGCTTTGGAATTCAGGCCGACTGCAGCACCGCCTGACGGCAGGATAACCCCAAGTGTGATGACTGCAGCAGCATAGCACGATGAACATCTGTGCCACCTCCTGTCATCTGTGACAATGATGCAGGAACAGGCTTACATGGTGCTGATGCACAGGGTGATCTAATAGCAGTGTAGCAATGTTAGCATGTTGTCAACAGCAAAGTGTACTGATATCCTTGTAGGTATATCTGAGCAGGCATGATGCATTAAAGCTATGATTATCAATATAGTATTGTTTACACCAGTGTTAATTCCAAGATTGTATTGTCCGCCCATGTGCCACTTGGCTGATGTGTGCAGTACTGGCAGCATGTGTTGGTGAGTGGATGGTATGTGTGTGATGTGTGCAGTACAGATTTGCAGGTGTACATTTGTGAACATGGAGGAGGTGCACCATCTGCATGTATGTGCATAGTGGACACATGGGAAGGGTGACATGCCCTGTATTACACAGTGTTAACACTTCATATTTCCTATTGGTGGCCAGTATGCATTTTACTACACATATGTTACAAATTGGGTACACGTGTGTATGACATGGTTTGTCACTATGCTATGGGTGATACTGTTTATATCAGTTATTGTTTTGCATTCTGGTAGTATACATAACCTCAACAGCCTGATTTTACCCAATCGTTAGATGATGTCTTGACAACTGACACACAGATGTAGGATACACAGTAGCATTTGAGTCCTTCCGGTACTATACTATACCAGTAACCAGTGGTATTGGCCACCACCCATTCCTGGGACCACTCCTGTTTGGCATGTAGCCGTCCTAGGTACAAGCAAACACACTATGGACATGTCCGTCCAGATCTGGTAGTGTATACAGTGGCCTACAATGCATTCTCTGGATGAGACACTTATCCTCCACAAGGGTATCATACAGACAGATACCTGTTGACCAACCCATGCTGTAAAGCTATAAGCCAACTATAGCATAGTCATCCACATTTGCTATACATAGTATCCTGACAGTACCACATTGTTAGTAGCCCACAACATGTAGCAGGGGTACCGATGTGTACATACAGCCACATGTTATGTCATCTGTCCTTTGGTATTCACATTTCCAAAGGTATGCTGATGTCCCTCAGTGCATCACATAAGCATGAAGGGGTCTGTATGCATATCCACGGAGGTGTTGTACACCTGTAATGAATGGCCATTATTGACAGACTGTGTTGTGTTTGAACATGTTGACATATACCCCAGGCATGAACCCTCACTCACACTATTCTATAGAAACTGTCATGGGTGTGTGTGACACAGATGACCTAGGTCACAGATCACTACAGTGGCTGGCCTTGCCACATACATACATATGTGACCTAAGGTCTGAGAAGCAGCAGCACAGACTGTCAATGGTAACAGATGTATTCATGTAGAAAGCAGGCTTCACACCTATGAACTAATTGAGGTCACATGTACATATATGTATTTGCCACACAGATACCTGAAGTGAGCAATGCACATACTGTTGTTTTACTCATATGTCATACAGTTGTAAAAGCAAAACCCACAACACATTGACCTACAGTGTCACACACACACACACTCAGCAACTGCAGGATTCAAACCCCTACGTTATGATATTAGAGAAATACGCATTAACAAGACATGCTATATGCTTTACTGGAAGCTTTCATTTCCACTGCTGTATTTGTGGGATACTGACATCATCAGACTTGCCAAAGAGGAGATTACCTCTTTGAATGTGTTTTCCCAGTCTCCAAAAAGGGCACTCCTCTCAAAGAAAATCACACACACACACACACACACACATACAGACATACACCACCCCCACACACACTGAGCCATTGCAGGATTCAAACCCCTACCTATGTTATGATATTACAGAGATACGCATTAACACGGCGTGCTATATGCCTTACTGGAAGCTTTCATTTCCACTGCTGTATTTGTGGGATACTGACATCCTCAAACTTGCCAAAGAGGAGATTACCTCTTTGAATGTGTTTTCCCAGTCTCCAAAAAGGGCACTCCTCTCAAAGGGAATCTCATACAAACACACACACACCCAGCAATTGCAGGATTCAAACCCCTACCTAATTATGTTACGATTTTAGAGCAGTACACATTAACACACAGAGCTATATGCTTTACTGGGTGATTTAATATCCACTGCTGTATTTGTGGGATACTGACATCATCAGACTTGCCAAAAAAGGAGATTGCCTCTTTGAATGTGTTTTCCCAGTCTCCAAAAAGGGCACGCCTCTCAAACAGAATCCCGCACACACACAGCAATTGCAGGATTCAAACCCCTACCTAGCTATGTTATGATACTACAGAGATACGCATTAACCCAACACGCTATATGCTTTACTGGGACCTTTCATCTCCACTGCTGTATTTGTGGGATACTGACATCATCAGACCTGCCAAAGAGGAGTTTACCTATTTTAATGTGTATTCCCAGTCTCCAAAAAGGGCACTCCTCTCAAAGGAATCACACACACACCACCCCCACACACACTGAGCAATTGTAGGACTCAACCCCCTACCTAACTATGTTATGATACTAGAGAGATACACATTAATACGACGCGCTATATGCTTTATTGGTGAAATTTATTTCCACTGCTGTATTTGTGGGATACTGACATCATCAGACTTGCCAAAGAAGAATCTACCTCTTTTAACATGTTTTCCTAGTCTCCAAAAAGGGCACTGCTCTCACAGGAAATCACACACACCAATTGCAGGATTCAAACCCCTACCTAACTAGGTTATGATACTACAGAAACACACATTAACAGGACACGCTATATGCTTTACTGGGTGTTTTCGTTTCTCCTGTTATATTTGTAGGATGCTGACTTCATCAGACTGGACATGGTAATGTGTGTGCACTTTGTTTTATGCAATCCCAGGAATAAACCATGTGGGTCAGCAGGTGTTAATAATTTGAACAGGACTCCACAATTCTTAGCTTGTGTGATCTCTCTGTGGACAAATTGCCATTCCTTCATATGACAATACACATTTATGCACAGGTTGTTGATTTTGTGGATACAACATGTATCTGTGATGTTGATAAAGGGCTATTCAGAGTTTATGTGGGACGTGTGTAGCTCCCTTCAGTGATGTGTGTCCTGGGTGGCTGCCTTGCAAACAGTCTAGCAGGTTTGGGAACCATGATCTGCCCATGATCATACCACAGTTGGTAGGGCTGTGTGTTTGTCGGATTCCAATAGCTCTGTTTATGACTTCAATCATGATGAACTCAATGGCCTTGCAGATCAGACATCATAGGCTTATAGGACTATAGTTCCCATAGTCTGTTGTGCACCAACACTTGTGGGGTGTGCTATATGTTGCTGTAACACATTCAACAGTTTCAGATCCTGTAGAGAGGGTGAGGCTCAACAGACTGTTCAGGTGCAGGGTCTGTTTGTTCTGTAGTTCACTTATGACACATATAGGGAAACAATGTAATCCAATTGATGCCATGTTTTCGGCTTTGGAAGGAGCTGTTTACCCATTCTACATGTGATATCTCCTGGTATGATGATAGGGACTTTTGTCAGTGGGAGGTAGGTATGTATGTATGGGCCTGTCTGACAGGATGTCGGCATTATCAGTCAGGTACAGTTGGCCCTGACTCAGGACATATATGAGTGTACATTGCTGTGTATGACATAGCTGTAGGAAGTGTCATGGTTCTGTCTGGACTCCTTCGCAGGTAATCTTTCCAAAACACCAGCAAACCTGAGCACTAAACCCCTGTTATACTCTTTTACACACTTAACACCCTACTGATCCCTTTTGATCAGTCAACAGAGAGTATGTCATCATAATATCCTGGCATGTCCAAAGGTTGGTTTCGTGTGTACTCTCCAGTCCAGCTGGTGAATATGGGACTTTTGAGGCAATGTTACAACTGCCTTATGTATACAGACAACCCTCACCTCCCCCCAACAAACTCAGATATATGTGAGAGATGCAACTATATAGACAAACAAGAGGCTGAGCTCTCTCGACCCATGACCGGCACAGTCTATCAGGTGGTGAAGGTAACCACACACACCACAAATCCAGTCTCACATAGACCTATAGTGACAGCAAACAAAATACATTACCACACAAATACATACTTGGAGGCTCTAAATAATATCTGCCTAAGCAGCAGACACCCAAACAACTGCTACCCCACAACAATACCCACATATCACAAGGTTCACAAAGTCAGTGTGCCACACAGTCACTGCCCTTAGGGCTAAACAACACACCTACTACACTTGTAATAGGTGACTCTATTGTCAGACACACTGATGTCACACTCACCAGACTGAACAAGGAGAAGGACACTTTGAGCTGTCTGTCGGGTGGCAGGTTCCGCCACATTACACATGCACTCAGGTCACTTCAAAGCAAGTACAAATATGGCTCCATCATTGTCCATGCTGGTGTGAATGACCTCAGACGTTCCTCCCTGGACTACATGACAAGAGACATAGAGGAGCTCTCTGATCATGTAACCCATGCCAGTATGACCCTGACCTTGTGTAGCATCTTACCCTCACCAAGAATGATGGCACAGTATACAGACAAGCTGATCAATTGTAACAGTTGGCTAACATATTGGTGTCATTCAAAGGGGATCCAGTGTCTGTCAGCCTGGGATGACATGCTCGACATGCCACGTAGCTTCACTTTGGACAGCTTGCACCTGTCACCCCTGGACTTTCGAATACTGGCTAAGGCTGTTGCTACCCCCACAGTGCCTTTTATGGGCAAGGCTCAAAAGACAAACCCACCTCCATAGACAATACAAGGTAAAAGACACTACAGGTAATGCTGCTCAACACCAGATGTCTAGACCTCAGAATGCACGCACTCAAGACTCTCCTCAGTATGGAGAATGTTGATATCTGTGCAGTAACAGACACCTGGTTCAGGCTCCCAAAAGCACCCCAGCACTACCAGGTTATACTTAATGCTTTTCAGCCACAAGACTCGGACTGACCAACAAATTTTTGGGGAGTATCTATATACATCACAGATACACACACCTCCAGGTTAGTAGCACTGCAGGAAGCATCAGAGACCATACATGTGCAACTAACAGTGGGCAAAACTGCCTTTCAGTTTGTAGCCTGCTACAGACCACCCTCCCAAACTCAGGAATCCCACTCAGCTTTCCTGGGAACACTGGAGAATATGACGGTCTCTACAGACACCATTATATGGGGTGACTTCAACTACCAAAACATTGACTGGGAGTACTACTCAAGCCCAACACCCTCGCCCAATGGTTGCTAGGATTTCTAAACCCAAATGCTATGTCACAACTGGTCACCACACCCACAAGAGGGGAGAACATATTATACCTGATCATCACCAACATGGGGACTCCATGTTCCACACCAGAGGTATTCCCCTCATTGGTAAGGTCAGACCATACATTTATCTCACTGGACATCCATATCCCGTCCCCACCCCCATCCTAGGTTCTCTCGGTGAAGAACTTACCAAAAGCAAATATCACCCTTCTCAAAACCGAGGTGGTATCCTTCAAAGACCCTGGGACAGAGGTGAATACGGCTCAGACCACTGAATCCTATACAAACACATTCTATTAATACCTACTGAAATGCATGGATCATGCTATCCCAAATAAAAACAAGACTCACTCCTCCAAAGGCAGGGGACCTGTCTGGTGGACCCCGGCCATAAATAAGCTATACAACAAAAGGAGGGGGCTACTACATGATAGAGCACAATCCCAAAAAGGGAAGGCATCTCTGATCAGTACTAGCAAGAAGCTACGTTCACTCATGAATTTATCTAAGACCCGCTTCGAAAGCTAAATTGCACCAGACACTAAGGACAATCACAAGGCCTTCTTTAGTTATGTCATGAACCTGGGTGCCAACTCCCAGATATGCTGTGAGTTACTGCAAAATGACAATACATACACTGAACCCACAGACATTGCCAACATCCTGGCAAACAGGTTCAGTACAAATGTCACCCCCCATCCCCCCTAATGAGCAAATGTCCATCCCAACAGAGTGTAGCCTCCCTGACATCACAGATGATCAGGTGAGTGCTGCCCTCTCCAAAGCAGACAACACAGCATCAATGGGACCGGACGGTGTCCCAGCCTGCATCTTACACAAGCTTCATGACAAACGTAACCCTCACATGAAGTCACTGTTCAATATCACACTTACTACAGGATATGTACCTAAGGAATGGTGTACAGCAACAGTGGTCCCACTTCACAAAGGTGGTGCCACAACAGACCCCGGACACTATCACCCTATAAGCCTATCTAGCCTGTTCTGCAAAGCTATGGAGCTTATCATCATGGAACTCATACACACAGACATTGGGAAACTACAGACACTGGATCCTACACAATTCGGCTTTGTTGTGGGCAGATCTTGCCTCTTGAACATGGTTGACTTCTTTAAACAGTTACCAGGTCCATAGACGTAGGGAAGGTAGTCCACATAGCCTACCTGGACCTTGCAAAAACCTTCAAAACAATACCCCACTCGGGCATCATACATAAGCTCACCAGCTTAGATATCGACACATATGTCACAAGATGGATTGCTAACTGGATCAGGGATAGCACCCACATGATAAGTATTGCTGGTGCCATGTCTGACTCTACACCAGTTACACGTGGCGTCCCACAAGGCTCAGTCCTGGGACCTCTCTTGTTCAGTATATATTTCTCTGACATACAGGCTAACACAGGAGGAATATGGCTGACCATGTTCGCAGATGACTGCAAGCTGGGTGCCATATTTGACTCTCCAGCTGGCACAAGCATCCTCCAAAAGGGTCTCACAGAGATGGATAATAGGTGCCAGAGCCATGGCCTACAGCTAAATGCCATTAAATGCATAGTCATCCCCTTTGGGAATAACAAAGTGACCACACGTTACCACATAGGTGTTAATACATTAATTATGGTAGAAGTTGTTAGGGATTTGGGGACACGAGTAGTTAGTAATCTTGCCTTTGACAATCACATTGCCAAAGTGGTTAGAGTCCTTCTATATAGCCCACCTTATCCCAAAAGGTTTCACATCTAGATCAAGTAAAGTCATTGTGCCCCTATACTCATCAGGCCCATGATTGGATACAATGCCCCATTTGGGATGTACCTTACCTGACACCTGCAGCAACTGTAATGGCCACAAAAGTACCTCACCAAGTGGATCTGGGGACTCACACAGATGCCCTGTGCAGTTCGGCTAAAGTACCTCCAGCTCTACTCAGTCCCTTACTGCCTACTCGGATGCAATCTGTGCCTGTTGTTTACAGCCATGTCCAACACAGAATTAATGGACATGCTCCACCTCAGGATATCCGGATCCCTTAGAGCTACACGCTCCAGGGACTTACACCTCAGCACAGATATTAATAGGACATGCTGGAGGGACACATTCATATCCCAGAGGCTCCCCTCACTCTGGAATAGGATCCCAGTCCCACATAAGCAGAGCCCCCCACTGACCCCCTACAGGAGACATCTTGACGAGTGGATGGGTGATCGTATGTTTACCCCTGGGATCTCTTCTGGGTTCCTGCTAGACAGAGGCACAATAAACTAAACGTAAAAGGCCTATCTTGTGTGACCTACTATTAATCCAGTCTATTAATCTAACAGGGCTGCAAAAGCCAAACACACTCTGGCTAGGCTTATAAATGCCTTAGGGCAGATAGCCTAGTATCAACCTATGCACCTATGGCAATGTTCGGGATGCACATTGTTTATTGATGATACTGATTGCAAGTTTTTTATCTTCTTTGCTTTCCCACTTTCTACGAACAACCTAAGTATCTGCAGATCATATTTTATTATGACAGGGTTCCAATATATTATATATGTGTCTGTTGTCATATAACTGTGTGAACAAGGCAGATTGGTGAATAGTGAGAGGTTCCAGGGTTAACACATGCAACTGCCGGATATGTGTGGCCCACTGCTGTACTCAGACATGGCCTAAGTGTGTGAGCATGCCCAGTCTGTCCTTTCAGTGTTTTGTTGCCTGACATTTGTCTCATTTATTCGTGTGTGAGCATGCCCAGTGTGACCTTTCAGTATGTTGCTGTCTGAAGTCCACTACATTTGTTGATGTGTGTGAACATGACCAATATTAACATTTATACTATATGTGTGTTGAAATTCAGGTTCTATTCTTACTGCAGGGCTCACCTTTGTGTCATAACTCGACAGGGATTATGCTGTGCCTGCAGGGTTTCCATGAGATACTTTGCATAGACTTAGCAACATTTCTTCATACAGGCTGAGCAGCGAAATACTGTCATGGTTTAGTGGTTCAGTACTATGACTGTAATGCACAGTATCCTGGATTCAATGCCTGTCACTGCTTTATATTTTCATTCTGAGCAGACCAGACTACTTAAGGGCCAGTAGAGCAAATATGAGCATGTTGGCTTTTGTTCAGCTATGCCCAACGTAGACCAAGCTTGTCCAACATTGTTCAACGTTAACCAACATTGCTGAACATTGCCCAATATTGCTCAACATTGACCACAGTTGTGCTAGTGTTAGTGTGTGCAATTGCTTTACATATACTAAATGGTGGTGAAAGCTGTTTAGCACTGCTTTATATTGCTTAACACATGGCAATCATGCCTCAGGTGGTGCTGCAGGGCTGCCTATGTCGGATGCACATACTGCACTCCCTATACATGTTTGGAAACAGGTAGTGTCAAGTTAGGCATCCTTTTTACTATATGTGCGAGTCAGAGAGAGAGGTATAATTTCCAGGGTTCCTACTGAGCCAGTGTATGTGCTATGCATTGCCTCTTTGCCAAGGCCAAAGCATACTGGGCACACCTCCTTCTGCCTACTGGGGCAGGCTCAGGTTGTTTCTCCTTCGAGTCACGCTCTGCCTGTGATGGCCTTGGCAATGGTGGGGGGCTGTTTGGCCCAGGCCTATGCTGCTTGTGCTGCAGCTGTTTTCACAGGATCATATTATGTAGCATAGCACATACCATGAATATTTGGGTACATGTAGTTGGTGAGTACTGCAAGGTTCCACCAGATGTGTCCAGGCACCGGAACCGTGACTTGAGCAGGCCAAACACACGCTTGATTACATTTTGTGTTTGTGTGTGTGCCTCATTATGGCGTTCCTGTTCAGGTGTATGTGCATTTCTGATGGGTGTCATCAGCCACGGCTCCAGTGCATAGCCAGCATCCCCCACTAGGTGACCATGAGGGATGTCCCCATTGGCAAATGTCTGGTACAGCTGTGTCAGATGCCAGATATGGGAATCATGGTAGCTTCCAGGGCAGCCAGCACACACATTCAGTATTATGCCCTGGGCGTCACACACGACCTGGCAGTTGATTGAGGGGAAGCCCTTGCAGTTGAAGTAGACCCTACCCCGCTCACCAGCTGGTGCTTTGATGCGTATGTGCGTGCAGTCTATTGCACCCACTACCTCAGGGTATTCCGCTATTTGCTGGAAGAGATGCATATTGCTGGCCAATACCTCACGGGAATTGGGGAAATATACATGATCACCAACATGTGCTGACATGGCATCCAGGAACTGGTGCAGTACCCTGGATGCTAATGCCTGTGATATCCCCATCATATCACCAGTTGGTCTCTGGAAGGTACCTGTTGCTAATATTCTTAGGCCAACACATACCTTGGTTTACACTGGGATGGGTTCCCCTCTGTTGGTTCTGTGTGTGAGGTGTGGTCTGCACAGCTCAACAATTTGCTGCAAGAGGTCTCTGTCCACTCTATAGCGCTCCACTATCTCCAGCTCATGTAGCCCCTGATAGGTTACCCTGGGCCTGTACACTCTTCTCCGTCTCCTCACTGTGGGTTGTCCAGCAGCATTCGCATTGTCACCACCCTCAGCATGTTGCATATGTCGCCTTATAACAACAATGGCAGCCCCTAACATTTCTTTGCCTCAGTAAAGCTTTTTCAGTTGTCACTTCTATTAGCTTACTGCAGTGTTGCAGTGTCTCTTGAGAGAAACATAGTGGAATGTTGTTTGCAGAGTTTTAAGTGCTGGGCTGGGCTGGGCTGGGCTAGTGTACTGCCTGTGTAACTGCCTGATTCTGATTGTTTTCCCCTGCTAGCTCTGCTAGTACTCCCTGGTTAACTTCCTACTATTTGTTGTGCTTCCTTTTTCCTTTCTGTTTCCTCAGGGGGGCAGCACCGTGCACACAAGCGCAAACACATGCACACCAGCTCACATGCGAGCACACATGTTTACACGGACTAAAACTTGCTTATTCTTGCTAAAACGCATGCACACTGGCGCAAACGCACTTACACAACTTTAAACAGCCTTAGACATGCTTACTCCGGCTTAAACGCGCACACACAGGCATACATGCACGCAGCAGTCTTACTCGGATATACAGGCGCGCACCTGTACGCATACACGTTGCAGGCAATTCAACAAGAAACATTAGTGTTATCCACGGCATACACCTTCAATTTCTTGCCTTTAGCTAGGCTACCTGTTGACACACCTCTTCCAGTGATGTGTAACTGACAGCAGACACATGCCACTCTGCTCCAATGAGCTTCCCTTCTTTCATACATACCCCCCTCGTGATGTCACCTATCTTCTACTCTGTTACTCCCCTTATCCTACTCCTACACTCCACTGACTGTACTGATTTGCTATGTAAACTTGGGATTCACTATCCTAACCCTCATTTGCATAGGATTGCATACTAATGCTTGGTTACATCTCTTAGACTGAGCTTCCCCCCTTAGCAACCTCTACTCGGTAACCATGTTGTCTTCAGCCTGCCATTCCCTTGCATTGTAAATTAAGAATTACAATAAATTCCACATTTGTGGATTTTAATTATTGGTTTTCTGATTTTTAGAGTACAGCGCGTTTGTGCGGCTCTGCGCTATGCTTAAACACCGGAGATCGGGATAAAAAAAAATTATTTTATTTTTATTTTGCATCAGTAAACATTGCCAATGGCCATATTTTTGGCCATTGGCATGCTTCCTCAACTGGATGCATCCTCTTTTTGGAGCTGTCACGACTCCGTTTTGCTATTTCCAGAACCGTACTCAGTTGTCAACGAAGTACATTTCTGCAAACAACACTACTCTTACTCGGACAGGTTCGGGTTTCCTAGATCGCAAATTTACCTCATTTGCATAGCTTTCGCCTGCAATTGAGGTAATTTGCATATCCAAGTCCTGTCCGTGTAAGACTTGTTTAAGGAGCTCTGTTGCACGCCCCTACCTGCTGTTCCTGGATCGCTCGGCAGACATGTTGGCTGCATGGAGTCTTACTCTACTCTTAGACTACGTGCAAGCCTTCCTGAATCCGGCCGGTTCTCTTTTCAGAAGCTCACCTTAGACAATACCCACCATTTCTATATTACTGCTATGGAAGGTACACAATTCAGTAGTACATAACAAGTAACTGGATAGCTTCCTAAGTTAATAATTCAGCTTTTACAAACACTGCACTTCCTCGGTACTAAAAGAAAATCAAATACATGGCCTTTTTTAAATCCTCAATAAATATCACACTGACACTAACAAGCTGAGACATGCAACTTCAAAACTTATCCAAAACTCTTTTTTCGCTTAAACATTTTAAAAGAAATACCATATTATGCATAGAATAAGCTTCAGACAGTGTATAATAGCACAAATTCTCAGTTTAAGCACACCATACAGAGCCATGACTACACCAGCCTATGATGTCTCAAATGGTTGGAATTATACAGGATAAACTTCCCCATGTTCTTTCAGGAATATAATCAATGTCAAACAACCAGTCTTCTACAATAACAAGGTTCTACAACTGGTGCAATCTGGCACTTAGAACTTTGATCATCATCTACCAATCAACTTAACTTACACAAATTCACAACAAATTGTTTGCTATGTTTCAAAACTATGTAATAGCTTACTACTGGGCTCAGAACACAACAAAATATTAATGTATTCAGAAAGGATTAACTGAAGTCATTAAGGAATACCATACTTATCAGTGAGACATTACCTAATGACAATGTATTGCCAGATCAGTACACTGTTCTCACACATGGCAAACTGTCAGCCGCAATACAGCCATTTCATCCATTTTATCATTAGCATCCATTCAACTGTTTCTTGTATATCACCAGCTCCATTTTCTTTGCTCATCTTTTTTTTCCCTCCATTTCTCCTCTCAGCCTAATTTTTTGCCATCCATACCTTCTTTACTCTCCTCACATTCCTCGTTATATCTATTTTCTCACTCTTAACTTGCTTCCTTTAGTGCTGTTTTCTAGTTTTTGCCAGTGCTACCTGTTGGCTTATATTTCACTGCACAGTAATATTGTTTTTCCCAAACTTATATAAAATTTCTAATAACCTCTACATGATAATGCACAATTCTTTATCCTCAAGTATATATTTATTCTAAAAACCCTCAGCATTTCCATTTTAGTGATATTTCATTAATAACTGCAATTACAATAACGTTAATAATGCTGCCATAGTGAGTCACATGTATGTAATCATTTGAATTTAAACAAATGCATAATTGTCTTAAGATTTTTTTCCCGTGTGTTTTATAAACTGTTTGATATAGTTATACATCCATGCAAACAGAACTGTACACCTTGTGTAATGAACACTCTAGTGGTAACTGGTACAGTGGAGTTTTCTCCCTGCCCTGGGCCTTCACAGTAAATTGGTATTACTTCACTGAAATCAGCCAAGTAAGAAAACATAAATAAATATGGTGTACAGTGTAACCACAATTAGATCCTATGTAGTTATTCAATTAGTTAATTCACAAAAAATATTTAAAATTAACTCTTAGTAAAAATAGGCATACCAAACTCACTGCTTTTTGCTAGTCCAAAGCAGTGGAAGCCCTAAAGAATAAAGCAAGCTTGTAAAGTGTGAATATCATCTTCATTATATCTAAATGAATTACTAAATTATGAGCCATATAGTAAAATGAAGCATTTGTTGCTCCAACGGATGATTCCATCAGTGTGGATAGTCTATTTTAGCTTCTTGATGGAAGGAGACATTTAATAACAGTTAAATAATGTTATGTCACTCAGCTGCAGACATGCATGAAGATAATTAGGCAGGTATAGAGGACAAATAGCATTATGTGATAAATAGATCAAACTGCTGATGAATGTTCAACTGTAAGATAATTGGGTCTAGGATTTCAACATCTTTAAGAGGTGCAATAATTAATAATGAAGGTTTTTAATTAATGTTGAGTTTATGAGATAGGACAGCAAGCAAGATTTGGGAGGTGGAAAAAGAGTTAAGGCTGGAATTTGGATATCTCAGGGAAATGGAGAAAGAGCATCTTCACGCACCCGAACAAAGCAATAGTTCATACCAGGGAGCAAGCTACAGGAAGCCAGCCTGTTATGAACAGCTGTGCTCTGTTCAGGCTGCAGTAGGAAGTGTCGCACTCAGCATATGAATGGTAGTGTTAATGCTGCCAGTGACCTCAAGCAAAAATGACATACTTTTCCTGGACAGATATATTGTAGCTGAAAAAAGAGAAGAAAATAAGGGAGATGGGCCTAACGTTAGCAGATTCCTTCCTTTACTCCTATAACTTTCTCCTTTTTGCTCCACGTGGTCCTAACTTAATTATACCAAAAAAAACCTTAAAGGTATTAATATGACCTTTTGGACTCGTTATTAAATAGCTATATAAAATATTCTTTATTTGTTAATGCACAAGTTTGGGACAACAGTAATTCATTCAATGCCATCAACTCTTACCTCCTAAAAGGCCATTGTAACTATACACTGCACTGTATATATAGCATTCATTATTCAGCAAGTTATTAAAACAAGTATGGTAAACTTTTCTGGTATGTTTATAGTCTAAAATGCTTTACCTTTCAAAATCAGATGGCAGTACCTAAAACTGGTATATGAGCCAAAAAAAAAAAAAGGATAAAACTGAAGCTTCCAGCATAACATTTTGCTAATAACGCCTTGCCCAATATCACCAAGCCTGCAATCAGAGTACTCATGTGGTCTTCAAGCATGTAACTCACTTAAAAAATATATAGCATTTCTGAGGTAATAGAACAATGGGGTAACTACTGGTGTTGATGATAAATTATGTATCATGTGAAATGATGGTAACACGTGTTGTAAATGCCTCCTATTGATTATAAAAAGTCATACTATCTGGTGTAGTATGCAGGATACATCATTAACAGTTAGATAAGAAACAAGTGGACCTCTTTAAAAACTTAATACATGATTGCTCAGGTAAGTATGCCTATAAAGTATTAATTCACAGAAAGTATGTTAACATCCATTGAACCCTACCATTAGATATATGATTTTTGAATATTTTAAACTTAATATTACTTGATTTGCATTATTTTTGCTTTTCTGCTCATATGTCAGCTTCTGGTAATGCCTCTCTGAGGTTTGTGTTTTAGTGGACCATTCCATACAGCACAGAAATAAAACCATAACTTTAATTCCTCTCTATTACAGGTGCTGTATGTTTGTCCATTTATTTACTGATTCCCTAATTGATTGACTGGCTAATTCTATTTTTATGTCCCTACTATCACAAACATTACAGCTCCATAAATGTTCTGGCTACCTTCCACTTATACTTATTAAACAGTACTAAATCATGTGTCTCTACTTCAAAAGATTTCTGAGCATCATTACCACTAGTTGCATCCAGAAAAGATACGTGACTATAATAGGTTCATAGGTTCATACTAGGCTATCTGCCCTAGGGCATTTATAAGCCTAGCCAGAGTTGTGTGGCTTTCACCACCCCTTAGGTTGAAGAATACTATAACCATTAGTTTGCCATAGACTAGGAATATTGAGGCAATGTTACAATTGCCTCATGTACACAGACAACCCTCTCCTCCTCCCACAAAACACAAATACATGCGAGAGATGCAACTATATAGCCAAACTGGAGGCTGAGCCCTCTCAACTCAGGACTGGCAAAACCAGACAGGAGGAGAAGGTAACCACACACACCAGAAACCCAGCCTCACATAGAACTATCACAACTACAAATCAAACACATAAACACACAAAGACATACTCGGAGGCACTGATCAAAAATCTACCAAAACAGCAGAGGCCTCCAAAGCATACACCCAAATAACTGCCACCTCATGACATAACACAAGCAACACATCAAGTTTAATTCATAACTGTTGTTTTGCCATTCATCAAACTCATGTATTTCCTGGTAATACTTTTATAGAGGATTTGCCTCTAAATTTTCTCTGATTTTCAGAGGTGTCCCTGATTTTGACTCAAATTTTAGCTCTGTCCCTCTTAATCCCTCCTAAAACTGGTGACTTTTGGAGGAAAGTTGATGAACTGTACTTAATGAATAATGACAATAACTAAGAGTTGTAGACTTCTTTTAATTCAGAAAATGTACATTAATTCATATGCTGTGATACTGTGAATGTCTCAAGTTAATAGCATTAATATTTTAAAAGTGTCCCTGATTGCCCCTGATTTTTTTCTGGCTTTCTCCCTGATTCTGTTGAAATTTGTCTCTGATTGGTTGACAGCTATGGGTAGCTTCCAAGTATCACCTGAATAAATCTGATTTAGAATAACAGGTCTGATTATACATTCTAAAGAACTTTCATTTTTCAGTATGTTACATAAAGGTCTACAATTTTTTAGTAAAATATATAGGAAATCAACATTTGCAAATCAGTACTTGCATAAAGAAAGTTTACACCCACTGCATATGAAAACAGGAGTCATTAAGGGACAATATATTAGATTGAGTAGATTGACATCACAAGACACTATTTTCTGTAATGAAATGAAAACTCTGAGAACATTGTTTCTGGCTAGAGGTTACCAAATATCATGGCTAGAATATATTGAAAAATAAGTTGTGGTGTTAAGAAATAATAAAGTTAGTCCTATTCTATCAGTTTGCCATCTTCCACAAGTAATATGTCAGTTATGGATAAAGAATTTTTAAATGCTTTTGTTTTGCCTATTTCTAATGAAATGTGGCTTATTAAAAGCATTATAGTTGACAATTGGAAGATAGTATTAGGCAATCAGGAATTAGTCAAAGTTATAGGTACAAGACCTAATTTTACTTTTAAGAAAGTTGTAAATTTTAAACGTTTATTAGAGAAAAGAGCTAATTCATGTGATACAACTAGTGAAATTACCATTAACACTAGGGGCACCTATGCGTGCCATCACTGTAAACAGTGTAGATATATTAGTAATTCCTCCTCAGTTTATTTTTCCCATTTAAACATTACACATTGGTCTAAAAAGTATTACACTTGTCATAGTGAAATGGTAGTACCCAGTGCTTGTCATGTCCAAGCTATTATGTAGGGATGACTACAAGATGTCTCAAAAAAAGAATTAGTGAGTATATTTTAGCAATAAAGAAAAAAGACATGACAAATGCACTGGGCAAGCACTCCACTAAGTGTAATAATTTTTAAAAAATTATATTTTCTGTTTTGGACAGTGTGTCTTATGGTATGTTTACTGGAGACAATAAACTTAGTTTGGAATGCAGAGAATCTATATGGCAGGTATATCTAGGTGCAGATCAAGCTCCTGGATTAAATGAATTGGTTAATATAAAATGTTTTTTACAAATGAAATTAATTTTATTAGTAACATTTTTACAATATTTTTCTTATTTAATATATAATTTGTTAGGACATTATTATTATTAATTTTGTATTTACACATATTTATATAAAAGAGAATATATATTTATATGTATATAAACTTACATCTTAATGGAATTAATTGATTACTGATATTATTGAACATGTGATCATTATTTTATTATATAAAGTGCTTTAGTGTCTGGGTGAGTTGTTTCTGATGAAGTTCACGTTAAATAAAGTGAATGAAAGCGCTAAAGATTGGTGTTCCGTACTTTATTCAGCTGATTTGGATTAACCTTGGAAGTGTATTTTAATAACATTAATATTTTAAAAGTGTCCCTGATTGCCCGATTTTTTCTGGCTTTGTCCCTGATTCTGTTGAAATTTGTCCCTGATTGGTTGAGAGCTATGGATAGCTTCCAAGTATCACCTGAATAAATCTGATTTAGAATAACAGGTCTGATTATACATTCTAAAGAACTTTCATTTTTCAGTATGCTACATAAAGGTCTACATCGGTTTAGGTCACTATGGCTCATATAGATGGACTTAAGACTTGCAGATAGGAATGCCTTTTGACTTTTTAATGCATTAAACATAGTAATACAAAAATATATTTATTTTTATTTATTTGTCTTTGCATACCGGGAAGCCGCGGTGGTGCAGCGGTTAGCGTTGTCACCTCACAGCAAGAGGTTCTCCTATTCGATTCTCAGTTGAAGTGCCTTCTGTGTGGAGTCTGCATGTCCTCCCCGTGGTCAAGTGACATTTAAAGACATGAAGGTAGGTGCATGCGTGAATGGGTGTGCCTTTTTTGAAGGTTGGGCGTCGGGCTGGCAACTCGGTACTGTAAAAATCCATTGCCAATCATTAGCAAACCAGAGTTTCACTGTGGCGACCCGTAACCGGGAAAAAACGAAGGACATTAGTTTTTATCTTTGTATACCGAGAAGCTCCGGCTGGGGTTTATCCCATTTTTGGCTGAGGCCCGGTAAGAAAAGCTCCACATATTAGTTGCATATTAGGCAACTACATTTAAGGACAAAAAAAAAAAAAAAGACATTTTGTAAAATAGAGGTAGTGGTATTTACCTGGGAAATGGACATTTTGTTGGCGAGAAAGCATGCAGAGTGTGGGTGGCAGTCTGTAGAAGAATAGTGTAAATGACAGTTCTGGGAGACTACAGTGAGATATGACTAATGCACATGAAGTCTAAAATAGGACGAGAAAGACCTTTATATACTAAGGGGAAAGATAGATTAAGGTAGCACAGGTTCAATAAAAAATGTGTATGGAAACCAAAAATCCATAGCATGGGAAAGCAATTACAAATAAAAGCAACAGCGTAAGCTAAAATATATCCATCTGGTCATGTCAGAGGACCAGAATGAAAGTAGCAAGGAGAGTGTGCAGATACTGAAGTAGCATTATCAGAGGAAAACATGAAACGTTATCCCTTCTGTTGAAATGGTGGATGAGGGTCCTTGTGGAGGGATACTAGAGACCCCATTTCCACAGTGAAAAAGGACAGAGGCAGATTAAAGAAGACCAGTGAAAACACCTACACAACAATAATTTAATGATACTTAACAGATGTACCTTTGGAGAAAGATGGGGTACGGGGCACAACAGAAACTTTTGTGTATTACAAGGAAGTCAACAGCAAGAAATCAACAGACTTCAGTGGTCTACGGAATCTGTGTAAGATCAAGACAGTACGATATAAAAACAGAAACTAGATGACTTTGCAGAATGGATTTTGCATATATGCAATATATGCATTCTCCTATTCGATTCTCAGCTGGAGTGCCTTCTGTGTGGAGTCTGCATGTCCTCCCCGTGGTCAAGTGACATTTAAAGATATGCAGGTAGGTGCGTGCGTGAATGGGTGTCCCTTCTTTGAAGGTTGGGTGTCGGGCTGGCAACTCGGCACTGTAAAAATCCATTGCCAATCATTAGCAGACCAGAGTTTCACTGTGGCGACCCCTAACCGGGAAAAGCCGAAGGACATTAGTTTTTATCTTTGTATACCGAGAAGCTCCGGCTGGGGTTTATCCCATTTTCGGCTGAGGCCCGGTAAGAAAAGCTCCACATATTAGTTGCATATTAGGCAACTACATTTAAGGACAAAAAAAGAAAAAAGACATTTTGTAAAATAGAGGTAGTGGTATTTACCTGGGAAATGGACATTTTGTAGGAGAGAAAGCATGCAGAGTGTGGGTGGCAGTCTGTAGAAGAATAGTGTAAATGACAGTTCTGGGAGACTACAGTGAGATATGACTAATGCACATGAAGTCTAAAATAGGACGAGAAAGACCTTTATATACTAAGGGGAAAGATAGATTAAAGTAGCACAGATTCAATAAAAAATGTGTATGGAAACCAAAAATCCATAGCATGGGAAAGTAATTACAAATAAAAGCAACAGCGTAAGCTAAAATATATCCATCTGGTCATGTCAGAGGACCAGAATGAAAGTAGCAAGGAGAGTGTGCAGATACTGAAGTAGCATTATCAGAGGAAAACATGAAACGTTATCCCTTCTGTTGAAATGGTGGATGAGGGTCCTTGTGGAGGGATACTAGAGACCCCATTTCCACAGTGAAAAAGGACAGAGGCAGATTAAAGAAGACCAGTGAAAACACCTACACAACAATAATTTAATGATACTTAACAGATGTACCTTTGGAGAAAGATGGGGTACGGGGCACAATAGAAACTTTTGTGTATTACAAGGAAGTCAACAGCAAGAAATCAACAGACTTCAGTGGTCTACGAAATCTGTGTAAGATCAAGACAGTACGATATAAAAACAGAAACTAGATGACTTTGCAGAATGGATTTTGCATATATGCAAAAGCCTCCTAAGTAGATTGTAAAACCAAAAAAACTGTAGCACAATAGAAGAAGACATAGAACAGAAACAATCAGTATGTGTGCAGTTAGGAAGAAGTGACTTCTGGTTAACTAGAATCTGATCCTTGAGTGCAGTAACAAGATATGTGCACACCAGGTGGGCCATCAATATATATTTCTTTAAGTAATCAGCTCAAGATCAAACAGTATACATTTTGTGGTTGATAAAATTAAAAAATACACCATCAAAAACAGAGCTAAGCTGTAGGACCACTGTCCTGTTCTAGCACCTCTGTTGTATTAAGTTAAAGCCTATACCCTAAAAGAGACAGAAAAAAAATCAGAAATATTACAGAGAAAATTAGAAAGGACAGAAAAAAATAAATAAGTGATCATGTGTTACAGAATAAAGGCTTAAATCAGAAGTATTAGAAAATTAGACGAGCAAGAAGAAAAAAGTGATACTGGGTTACGGAATAAAGGCTTAGACGAATCTCTTTCGCAGTATTGGGATTTGCCTGGAGGCACTACGGGAAATTAATATCTACACATTGATTGGTGAGAGGCACACTTAAAATCATCTAACATACAAAATAAGAAAAATAAGATGGAGCCTTGGGGAAACAGACACAGTATGAAACCACAGGGAGGCAGAACTCACAGTGATATAAGATTATTTTTCATGTAGAAGGTAGTGGGCAGGTGGAACAGCTTTCCATAAGTGGTGGAACGAATGAGTAGGAAACGTCTTTTATTTATTCTGAGAGCAAACATATTCAAATGGATTCTGCCATGTGTGTGTGTGAAAATGCCCCAATTTAATACACCTGGTGGCTAGAGGTACTCAGGCTCAAATCCTTACCTTGGGTACAAACTAAAAAGAGCCTAAAGTCCTTAGCCATCACCTGTTCCTTATTGTCTTGTTTTCTCCTTTGATATCCACATCATCACAGTAGTCAGGAAATCCTTCTATGTGGCACACCTCATCACAAAAGGGTTCTCCTCTAGAAAACAGGAGGTCATTGTTCCTCTCTACTCATCACTCATCAGACCCATTATAGAGTACAATGCCCCATTTGGCATGTATCTCACAAGACACCTACAACAATTGGAAAGGCCAGAGAAATACCTCACTAAGAGGATTACCGGCCTCAAACAGATGCCATACACAGACCGTCTCAAAAAATTCCAGCTCTACTCCATCACATATCGCCTACTCAGAGGCGATCTCTGCCTAATATACAAAGCTATGTCAAACCCAGAGCTGTTGGACATGCTACACTTAAAAAATCCCAGTCTGTCCAAGCTGCAGGGACCTAAACCCTGTCACCACAATAAACAGAAAATGCTGGAGGGATTGATTCCTGTCCCAGAGACTTCCCATACTCTGGAACAAACTACCCATTCATGTCAAGCAAAGCTCCTCATTGGCCCTCTTTAAGAAAAATCTTGACGACTGAATGGGAAATAGAAAATTCACCCTGGGGATCACTTCGGTGGCACTGATTGACAGGGGCACATGAAAATAATTTTCTTGGGTGGAGAAAGCCATGTAACCTTTTTGGCTAGGCTTATAGAGGCCCCAGGGCCGATAGCCTAGTACCTACCTATGAACCTATAAAATCTGTGATTTTCAGGATTTTTTGTGGTAAATCACTAAAGGATTTAATTCACTAAATAATGACAGGCATTTGAATTTCAGACTTCATATTCTTAAGAAAATAAATGGTAACACAAAACCTTTTATTCTAGCAATTTTCTAACTTTATAAGATCAGTATTTGAAATTTGTCCCTATTTTGGGGCTGTATTCCCCCCATTATTGGCTTTGTCCAGGTTTTTTGTGCTAAGAGGATCAGAGCTATGGTGCGACTAGAGAACTGAATTCACTAAATGATAGCCATTTAAGTTTCAGTCTTCCTATCTTTCAGGAAACTGATTTAGCATAGTGGCATGTTGCTCTGATTATACTGCACAGGATCCTGGGTTCAAGAGTTGGCAGTGAAATGCATTGTGGTAACACAACATTTTATTCTAGCAACTTTCCAATATGTTTGTCCCCTCCAAAAAAAAAAAAATGAAATTGAAAATAAGTGCGAGAAGCTATGCAAGATGCCTGTGGCTTACACTACTGTAATTCTATTTATATTTATATATATATATATATATATATATATATATATATATATATATATATATATATATATATATATATATATATTATGTGGGTGTGGGTGTGGACGTAGACTTTTATGATGGAAATGTTCTGAATCGGGCAGTTTTGTCTTTATTGGTGCATGCATTTTATTTCATGCTCAAACAATAATTTTAAAATGCGCTCTGTCTAACAAGTGTGCTGTTTTATACAAGGAATATAATTTAATAAAGTTAGGAAGGTGTATCAAAGAACACATGTATGTTTCTTGTTTTGTGTGCAGGGGGCCAATGATTTGAAAACAGTCCAAAGATGATCTTTATCTACCACTGGCCATTTTCTTTGGATGTGGTGTGGGTTACAATGCTGTTTCAATGAATGTGAGTTTCAAGGGCAGAAGTTTTAATGCCAAGTCTATTTTCATTGTGAGACAGTATTGCTTTGTTTAGCAGCTTTGTTTAGCAGATACCTGTTAGTGTTTGTTCATTGTGCTATAAAATGTAAAAATAAAATCCAAATAATCATAGTAGAAGTAAAGCAGTATGTACACATTAGTGTTTATGGTAAATGGGGCAACACAGACAGATAATGGGACACTGGAATGGCTGCAGGGGGACTCCGGTGCCATATTTTGGTTGTCTATTCTTCAGTTTGCATTTGAAAGTTGGTATCCCACAATTTCATTGGAGTGGGTGGGGTTATGTAATTATGTATGCAAATTTTATGTTAATCAACATACAGATTTGTACCTATTTTTCATGGGCCTTGTCCAGATTTTTGACGTTTCCAGGTTGAGAAGTATGTATGCTATTACCGGGTCTATATTAAATCGACAAAAGTTTAAAAAATGTCAAATGCTGACATGAGCGGAAATTCACAAACTCGATGTTTATTTTTTTGGATCGCAGTACAGAGAAGGTCAGAATATTTGCCCTTTCCTCACTGTAGTGCGATCTCAGAGTTGGAATATATGTTTAGTGGGGGAGGGGCAGCCCCCCACAATAGCAATTTCGAGTTCCTGCATTTCCGCTCATGTGAGCGTTCGACATTTTGAACTTTCGTCTATTTAATATAGACCCCTATTACCACTATCCTCCTATACAGTACTAATATCTTCCATCCCCTCCTACATAATTGTATAACTTAATTCAGTTTATCTGTTGAGCTCTTTACAAACCTATACAATACGAAAATCTCTCTCCCTACATAATTTTACAACTAACTTTATGTATCTTGAACTCCTTGCAAACCTTTCTTTACTGAAATGAAAGAACACTTCTTTACAATAATGTTTCCCTTCTGCAGTATCAATCCATTTACTTCTTCAAGATTTTACAGCTGGAACAACTGTTTTGACTTATAATTCTTGATGTAAATATTTCACTATATATACCTGTCTTGTAATTATGTTTGTTGTTTCATGAGAAATGTAACTGTTGTTTTTCTGAGAACTGTCTGAAATTCCCTTTTTAATATAAATGTACTGTGGAGGAGCTTTTCTTCCCGAGCCTCCGGTGAAAATGGGCTCTGCCCAGTTGGACTTTCCCATTCAACAAAAACAGATAGATAAATAATATAAATAAATAACATACATAAATATATGTAGGAGACACCTGTATACAACTCACCTTTGGGTGGCTCTGTAAATACTGCACTGCTTCCTCAAAATACTCCAGTTCCATTAATTCTAGTGTTGGTGGTAAATCTTCATAGTCAAAATATGCTAACGCCATTGTAGCAAAGCCATGGTTAGCTATCAAGCATGCCCTGTACTCCACAAGACCCCCAATAGCACCATAGAGGTCAATCACACCTGGGAAAGGTCCATCACCTGTATGACAGGAACACAAAATAATTCAAACTGATAATGTTTGGAAGTGCAAAATATACAATTATGCTATAATTTCACAGAAACCCAGCCTGATTGTAAGGAAATATTTCTGAAGGAAGGCAACTTCTCTATTTGTGTGGTACATGGACAATTTGCCAGTCCTTACTGGAAACCAGACTGTTACCTATGCTATTTTCTGCTCTCTTTCTTGATTTAACAAACATTGTAAAGTTGCGGAATTCATACACAGACTTATTTTGTGTGTGTGTGTGTGTGTGTGTGTGTGTGTGTGTGTGTGTGTGTGTGTATATACATATATATATATATATATATATATATATATATATATATATATATATATATACGTGTGTGTGTGTGTGTGTGTGTGTATGTTGCAAAAAGCTGGTTTCTAATCAATGGAAAATGTTCTGTTGGTGGAATATTGTACTATTTATAGAAGAATTTTATAGGTGTAGACATATATTTTATAAGTATACTTATGCCATGTGTGTCTTTATAAACATTACTAAATGGAAAGAAAAAGAGACTCTAAAAATTCTAGTGTGACCTTAAATAACTGATAGAATATTTTGCCATTTATTGGGCACTGTGTCACATAATGGTGGATGTATAATATCTTTTGATCAAGGAAACCAGCTTATGCTAGCTGCTGCTTCACCAAAATCATAACCAAATAATGTATATTATAATAAACATTTATTTTCATCAGAATTCAGCACTACTGTAACTAATTATAAGAATAACTAGATGATGTAGAAATCAAAGCCAAGCTGGTTTGTTAAATGCACCAAATGATTTGCAACTTGGGTATTGTATCTGATGACTAGAGTTCCATTTACACATAAAAAATGTTTTTTTTTTCACAGCAAGAGTTAAAACAAAGACAACTGGGTAGCAGTATGAACCTTATTTTTTAGACAATGTGGTGAGCCTGAACATGATGATTATCAGGATAAGTGTGTTCTAAAAATGAAGTACTAGTAAATTCAGTAATTTGCATATAGGGTGGATTTGATGATCCCATCTGCAGCTGTACATTTTGTAACTGTCAGGAAGTCATTTAAACTGCGTTACACATCTATAACATTTCTGAAACAGGGACATGTACATGGAAGATTTTGCAATTAATGAATTGAAAGGCAATTAAATGGCAGATGGAGTAAGGAAGAATAACTAAGGAAGGAAATATGAAGAGAGGATAGAGGTGGTTGGAGTATAACATGAGAAAATGTCATAATATTTGAAAACAAAATAAAAAGTCAGCTCTGTGGTGAGCTTTGTAAAACAGACATGGACATTTCAAAAATCTGAATCACTGTGATACAAACTGGGCTATGGTGATGAACTCAGGGTGTTTATAAAATTAGAATGGACAAAGATCCTCTTGAGTCATTAGCCTTGTAATCACATAGGAACCTATAGATGGATAGATAGATAGATAGATAGATAGATAGATAGATAGATAGATAGATAGATAGATAGGTAGATAAAACTTCTATAAAACATATGGGATGAAAACCTGTTTCATAAATTTGGAAAGCATGTCTCAGCTTAAAAAGTCCCTCTGGGCCTATTACACTAGTAATCATCTATGTAGCTATGAACAAGATATCAGGAATGCATATCAGATATAGAATAAGGTGTAGAACAAGAATATGAGGAATGAGGTATATAATACAGGCATGTGGTATACAAGGAGGGTATAATATTAATGGTATTAAATATGAATTGAGGAAATATTTGATGATTTCATATTTTGTGTGTATGTGTAAATATATATATATATATATATATATATATATATATATATATATATATATATATATATGTATTAATTCAAAGGTAATGGATGGAGAAGAGGTCATGTGAGAAAAAAGGATGGGAAAGAAGAGCTGTATAGTGCTGTAAAACTCAGTTTAGCATTCATTGAAATGGGAACTGCCCAGTCTCAAGGTTGAGGTATGGTTCTTAGAGAACATAGAGACTGACAATGAAAGGAAACATCCTGGGCCAAGTTCTCATTAGTGGGGAATAGGGATGCAAATGAGAGAAAATCAGTAGGTGACAGTTATATCTAAGCATGTTTTATGCCTCCTTGGAAATTAATGGGAAAAGAACAAGAAGTAATGCCTGGTGCTATATAAATAAGGAGAACATCAGGGAGCATGATGTCAGGAGAACATGAAAGGCTGGTGCATCTACAGAGGAGTGTTAGAGGGGGTAAGGTATAATATTGTTGTACTAGGAAGTAAATAAGGAGTAGTGAAAGAAAAAAATATTAATGAACTGGGAAATTAATCAGGGATGAATAAAAGAATATCACTGTGTATAGTAATGGATTAGGCATGCAACCTGGTTAGAAAGACCAGTACAATAAAGACAAGAAGACAGACAAACAAGAGGATGAGAAATGGGAGAAAGAGGGAGGGACAAGTAAAACGAGTTTAAGAAAATATGGCTGAGGTTATCAGACATGCATTGTCATGTCAGAACTGGGTGAGGGTCCACCTGCTTCAGTTCACCATTCCTTACATTGATCTCCCTGGTTATTGCTCTGGATAGGAAATCACTGCTGATATGGTTTCTAACTGTACACCACCAGTGATTCCTTTGTTTTATGAGTATTTCACTTTTCTTTGTGTGTTTGCAACTTGCAACTATGAAGTTGATATACAAAAGTTTGGGGTTCTGCAGTTTTCCATCCTCAAGTAAGGGGGTTCAAAAGGGCTTGTCCCTCTCAGTTAAACACTTTCTTTTTCTTTTTTCATCAGGTTGAGTTCCCATGGAGTTGAACTCAAGAGAGTTGAGACTTTAGTCAGCTGGAACTTGGCGATACATGGGCAAAGTCAGGCAACCCTAAGTAGAGCCGAAAAGGAAAATTACTAGGAAGATAAAAACAGAAGACAAGGAAAGTTGGACTGGTACAGTGGAATAGTATAAAAAAGGTGTAAAGTGTAAAGAAGTAATTAATCAGAATTACTGACCGAGTACAAAATATTTGCACAGGAATGAAAATGGAAAATTCTAACTTGGGAAGAGGTGGTAAGGGTTAAGAGAGAGAAGTGGAAAGATGAAGAAGCTTTTAAAAGGGGGCACAGAAGGGACAACACTGAGTGACAAGGGTCAGGGAAAATGGAATACTTCTTGCATTATTCGAAAAGTTGTACAGACTGCCTCTCTCTCTCTTTCTTTCCATAGGAGCAATTCTGCTAGAATGAATGGAGACACTAGCAGCTCTTCCAGGTAAGGAAGGTCCATGAATGAGTCAATCAATTACAAATCTATTAGTCCCACTTATGTGGCATCTCATCAATGTTCTGTTAATGTTGTCAAATGTTTGCCTCCACTGCACAAAAGTATACTGATCCATATCTATCAATTTTGGCATCACTTTTGTCATTCTTTTAGCCATTATAGACACAAACACTTTATAATCATGATTTAATATTGAAATGGGCCTATATGAAGCAGGATCTGATAGGTCTTTACTCTCTTTAGGTATTACACCTGCTTTCTTCCAGGATGTTGGTACTTCTCCTTCTCTTAAAATACTGTTTAGCAAAACCTTCCAGATCTTTATAAGTTTTTTTCACTCCTAGCTTCTAAACTTCCACAGGAATACTATCTATTCATAGGAACATTCCTGCAGATTGGTTAAACATCACCATTTTTATCTCAACTCATCCTATCCTAACTATTAACAATTGAGCATCATCTATCTCTAACTCTGACATATTTAATTCTTCCATAAACATTTCCATTTGTGCCTTTTATTAATTTCCATATTTCTTTGTTTTATACAGACCTTCATAAAATCTCCAAAATAGTTCTAATACCTTTACAGGATCTATTGTTAACTTCCTTGTTATACACTCCCTAAGCTTGGTGACAGCCCTTTCTACTTTCTGTTTCCTGAGTCCTTGTGCTAAATGTTTTTGTGCTCTAGAGTTATTATGAAAAAACAGCTGCTTAACAGCAGTCTTTCTAAAGTCATGCATATTACTGAGGTAGCCCCTTATTTTATGTTTAGCATTTTGCTCCTTTTCTTGTTCTGTGAAATTCCCCATTCTCTATTACTTTAACATTTGTCAATCCCTTTTAATAATTCTTGTTAATTCTTAATCATATCTCCCTTTCTTTTATTCCCACCCTATTTGTAAACTCCACTTTACTTTTATTCCACTCCCTAGCTATATTTTCAGAAGAAATGTCTGTCTTCTGTAATAGCTCCTGAATAATTTCCACTACCCATTCCTTAAATTCCTCTCTTTTCAACAGATAGGTGGGAAAGCGCCAGTGTCTCATTTTTATTTCATTACTCTGTGTTTTTATTTTAGTTATCATTGGATCATGATCTGAAATAGTTATTGGGTGCATATCAACACCTTCAATTACATGCCCATGTTCCTGTGCAATGTAAATTCTCTTTAGCCTAGCCCAATGTTTGTATCTTGGGGAATAATATGTAAATTCACTCCAGACTCCTAGTACTGAATTTGCATCTTCTATGCCAAATATGTTCATAAATTTCTTCGAAAATCTACCATCCTTTGTTATATTTTCCCTTCTGGGCTCCCTAGACACATTGTCACTGCTGCAAATCAAATTCTAGTGCCCATCTATAAGTAACATTCCTTGCTAAAAGCTGATAGTTTCTCCCAGAATTTCCTTAAGCTCCATTATAGTAGTTTTATGTGGAATATAAACAAACACTAGTTGTAATCCTCCTCCCTTGCCAGCAGCACTACATGTCTACCATTACTATCTTTTTGTCCTCTTTTTATCACTATTGGAGTTCATTTTGCAATTAATATAAGTACTCATCATTTTCTTTGTCCCAGGTATCCTGCTGAATAACCATCCTGAAAACCTTTCTTTATCAAATTCACGTTAATTCTTTCCAAGTGTGTCTCCTGTAGCATAACTATTTGCACTCGATATTTAATATAGTTCATTACTCTTTCTTTTTTGCATTTATCTGTGAGACCATTGATATTTAAAGACATTACAGAAAGCATCATTGTCTTAAAAAGTTATTATTCTCGCCTTTTATGAATAGCAGTTTAAGTGTCAAGTTCCAGCTTTTGTGTTATAGGCATACACTGTTTGGCAGATTGACCTTTTATACAGTTATTTCTTGTCATATCCATTTAAGCCTATGTCCCATCTTACAAAATGTTTTGTTTTATTGAAAGCCCTCAAAAAAAGAACAAAAAAAACACACACACACACACACACACACACACACACACACACACACACACACACACACACACACACACAAAATACCCCCTAAAACCTATTAACTTAATACTAACACACAAAAGTATGTACATCTTCAAATATTGAAGTTTTACCCTCCTAATAGGAACGTGTCCCAAACTGACAGCCACACTCACAGACTTGAGTTAACCTAAAAGACAGGCTATCCATGCTAAGATGCATAGTGTAGCCTGTTCTTCTACTAAGTGCTGTCTGGTTTGTCTTATCTTTATAAATCTCACAGCTGGGAAAGCACTTTAATGGCTTTCAGAAAGCATAATCTCCTAGTAATGTTTCTTTATCAGATTGTCTGCAGTTGCAGAGTTGCTACAAAGCATACATTTATTTGCTAGAAAAAAAACTTTATAATATTCAATGTTTTTTTTCATTCACTTGTTTTATCTTAAAACGTGTTACTAGATCAAGTTAAGGGCCTTAATCCAGACATTACCCTATGCAATAATGAGAAAAAGTACATACATTTTTTTTGTCATGCTCTTTTGACCAGTCTTTTCTTCTTTTTCTATACTGCAGTACCTACATTTCTTAAATTAAACTCCACCTACCCCTACAGTTTAACTCAACTGTTAGGCTGCTTGTCTCCCTACAGTATGATTCCAGTAATATGTAGGTACCTGAAACCTGCTTGTACTTTATAAAACTTCCATCCTCACTTTGGCATCTAAGGAAAGGAAAAACCACCCACTTTTTTAAGCTTAACTTCTCATAAGTTGCAGATGAATTTTTCTGCACCTGCATGACATAACACAGATACAGAGACATTTGTAGTCAAGAGCGCAGGCTGCTGCAAATAAGACAGAGAGGTGTGAAACTGTTTTCCATTATCTTTACTGCAGAGAAGACAAAAACTTACACCAATTCACAGTTGCTTACAATGTAGCTATACCTTTCATAGCAGAACAGAGCAATTATATCAATCAATGGTTCAAAGGCAGCTGTCATCTGTTTTGACAATTTTAAATAAGCAGCATCATGGTTTTGAAATGCTAAGCTTTAAACTTTGTTTGTTTATGCTACTTTACATTTTAAGATTACTTGAATGTAGTATCACAGATGTCTGTGACATTTAGAGAAAAGTCAGAAATTATTTTTTCATGTAAGTCTTGTAAAGTATCAGCACATTTACCAAAGTGTAGGGGCAGGGGCTGTCAACTCATCTTGGACTACAAAAGGATACTTTGAACAAAGTCCTGGAATTTAGCAACTATTTTGTTTGCAGCTGTATAATTCCTTAGAATACTATAAAAACAAGCACTGAGATACATACAAATGAGGGACATTCAAGAAAAAAAAAAGAATCAGCCCTGTTACAGACAGTATATAAGATGACATTGACTGACACTAATCTAATCCCATTATATATAAATGGAATATGAATGCATTACTACTTCCTTATGTCTATAATGACTCATATAAAGCATACCTGAAATGGATTATGGGGAAGAGAAAGGCTTGAAGAAAAATTAGATCACGTTGATATGTCAAGCCCCAATGACATTTTGCAGAAAACATATTCATTTTTTTAAGAAGCAGCCAGAGTGATTTTGAGATGTTAAAATAACTCAGAAAACAGAGATAGAGTGAAAAAATAGATTTGTTTTTAGTTCTAAGGCATTTTCCATTAAAACTGAACAAAGAGAAAGACAGAAGGTAGAAGAAAAGCAGGAGCAACTGTTTACCATAGCTTCCACATTACACTTAAAATAACTGGGAAAACTTTATAGCATTCAAATACAATCATGCATTATAAAAATATTACTAATAAGAAAAAAATGTTTTATTTACAGTTAACTTTCTCCCTCCTCTTCACCTCTCCTAAGTATTTCTCCGAACATTAATGGCATGAAGAAGGGCATATGCCTTAGAGTCCCCTACAAGTTTAACCAAGTCAATAAAAGTTCAATATTTCCAGATTTTCTTATTCTGTTGTATTTCACAAATATAATTATTGCTTTATAAGCCCACATTTGTAACTTTACAAGTTACTGGTTTTATCCCTGTTCATCTCCATCTCCCAAATCCTGTCTCTGCTTCATTTCCAATGTACTCTATTCCTCTAGTCAGGTCTTGAGCTTTTTTCTTCTGTCAAGCATTTTGTGTTGAAACATTTCAAAAGATTTCACTGTTACAGTCTCCCTGTGGTCTTTATTACCAGAAGAACAAGAAGCAGAATCACCTTCAGTTTCACAGCTCATTTTGTGTTGGTCAAACTTTTGTATTTCTTCCTTAGCATGTACTGCATCGAAAATAATGTTTTTGTCCCTCCAGGAAAGAATATTTTGAAGATAGATGGGTACAGCAGTTTGAAACTCAAGCCTGCTTCTCAACATTTCCTGAATAATGGAATACATCTACTCCTATTCTGCCTGGTATACAGTGAGTAATCATTCTCCACACACACACTCTGCTCTCTCCCATGTTCAGTACTTTGTCCTTCTGCCACAGTTTTGTCATAATCAATTCCTTCTCCTGGCAGGATTGCATCTTTACTATTAAAGGTCTAGGTTGCTTTCTCATAGCCTGGTTTGGAGCATACACACAATGTGCCCTTTCAATTAACTCCTGCTGTGGAATACCAGTCCAGTTGCTTATTTGTGCTTTCATAAAATTAATCCAGTCTGTTCCTTCCAGCTTCTCTAGTACACCAGAAAATCTCAGGTTTTGCATATGTGCTCTGTTTTCTAATGCTATTACTTTTTGAAACATCTCTTCTTAAGCAGGTTCATGTTCAGCCAGCCTTTTCTTCATTTCAGCCTCAGATTTTTCCAGTTTTATCACATCATCTGAATATCTGTTTAAAGCTTATTTCATTTTTCAGCGTTTTGTTATTTGAGTTGATATACTCCATCAGTGTTTTGTTTATTTTAAATCAGGTCTGCGTGCAGTTGCTTTATACTTTCCTCTAAGTTACTGGAAGTCATGTCTGTATCTTGCCCTGCTTTTTGCTGAACAGTTACAGTATTCTTCCCAGTCAGTGTTTGTTCCTCAACTTTTGCAGTTGATTTTCTTTCAGGTCCTCCATATTTATTTTTTTCCTGGCATCCTGGCAATGCAATTACTAGCCAGTTACTGAAATTTACCCAGAAATATAAGTCCACTGGCTTTCTCTGGTGAGTTTATGTTTTCACACTGGGACAGCTAGAATTAAGCTATTACTCAATGTGCAGACATCTTGGAAGTCCTATATACTACAATGTATTGACTATTTTGTAGGGAGAAAAATGCACTTTATGATAAAGAACTGTTGTATTTAGTATGGAGTTGTCCTTGAATACTCTCAGGAACATACTAACTACCTGGTTATTTTCAAAACTATGGCAAAATTCTGATGAAAACTTATTTTAGACTTTTGTGCTCAAATTATCTGAACAACTCATTGTGTCACCACTCATCAAAATCACATTGATTGAAAGTGCTCCTCCCAAAGTAGTAGAAGCCAAGCATTTTGTGGAAGTGCATCCGTATTCTATTTACTTAAATTTATGCCATGATCACAGCAACACAGGAAAATGGCAGACTTTTAAAGAGTTTTCCCCTTTGATGTGTGAGAGCATAACAAGGTATCTTCTCCAACCATGAAGACAGGTAGAGGGCTTGTTCAGCAGCAGGCTCACAAGGTACTGCTCCAAACAGAAATATTCAAGGCAGAATAAGTAGCTAATTATATTAATGCTTAATTAAACTCATTCTGTTAGGGAGTTATCTGTTTTCAGCAGAGAGATAAAAGATGCTAAAAATTTGTATCTTCATTTAAAAAAATGAAACACTATGAACATATTGCTTCTGTAATACTATGGAGTAGTGGTTTCTTCTCTTTTCTACATTTATGTTAGAAAATGCAACATTTCATTTAAATATTTGAAATATATGTTAAAGTATTGTTATATATCATCCAAAAGAATTTACATGTTAAACATTAACAGATCTCTGTGTGTTGTGCATTACTGATAATCTGTACTCACATCACTTAACATGGACGTAGTCTTTCAAATGTGTTTCTTTTTTCTGAATCTTTGAAATCTCTAGCTTTTAAGAGTCAATGTTATGTTGCAGAGTTTCTTGGGACACCTGATGGCTGGATTCTAAGCCAAGTCTGGGTACTTTTTTTTTTTTTTTTTTGCAACATTTCAGATTTCTGAGTAGATCCTACCCAGTTTTAGATTCACTGACTATAAACACATTTATTTTCACAATTTCATATGACCCTAGTCCGTAATATGGCAAATGTTTATTTCTTGCCTGCTTTAAACAAAATATAGTCACCTACCTTCAAACAAATACATAACTTTCCTTTTGCTATAAGCATATTATTTCATCTTTAGCTTTTGGCTTGGTCTTACTGCATTTCACAAAACAATGTGATGATTTCAATTAACATTTACACTATGGAATTTTTTAAAGACGTTGGCAGCAGCACTACAGACGTACATCCAGTATGGTAAATGATTTCAACATGATAGTGGTACTTGGCTGCTTAGCCACTGTTTTGTCTGCTTATTAGTCTTGTTTTAGTTTATGCTGAGCTGGTATTAAAATATATAATTTCCACAACATTAATATTGGATAATTCTGCATTACAAGTAATTGTTTGATATATAGCCATTGCCATTTTTATTTAAGACCTAGCTCTTCTAATAAGCTACTAATGAATTTCAGCACACATAGGACACTGTGAACCTGTTGAATACTTTTTGTGATTTCTTGTACTAAGGCATATTCATACCATTACCACAGGAGACTGTTTTGGCAGTTTCCCCCATATTTTTCACTTTGTGGCTGAAGCCATCATTACACAACACTTTGCTCCAGCTTTCTGTGCCCTACACCTTTTATTTTATTTATCCACGAAGCTACAGTACCATCAAGAGGTTGTGGGTTCTGATGAAGTGACTTTTACCGTGAAATAATTGCTGTCTGTTCTGTTTAGGGATCTCAGGGCAATGACTCAAGAGACATGTATCTTTGTAAGTGCTTTGTCTGTTCATCAGTGTTGCTGTGTAGTGGCTTTTACTGAACTGTGAGTGGCCATTTTTTCCAGTTAGTTGTACTAGCTCCTTCCCACTGTTTTGACTGAATCACACGGACCTCTGACACTATAGCCACTTGAATTTAAATAGGAACACTGCAAATTCTTCAGTCTTGTTTGTCTGATATGGTTGTCACATTTTTTTACAATCTTATAAGGTATCTATACATCCTTTTGTATTGCTGTACTTTAAAATATTTTCCTCTGCTTATTTTAGATTTTATGCCATGTGTCCTCACAACTGGTATTTTTGCAATCACTGTTCAGTCATCACTTCTAAAGCACAAGGCTTATATTTAAGGAAATCCTTTGGAAGACATTGGAATACTTTCTTTTGAGACTTTTTTGACATTTTATCTTGTTTTTTTTTAATTATTCCTGTGTGCCATTACCCATTTGACTTAATTACAAAACAACCCATGAACACTTTTGTCTTGTCTTGTTTTGTGTTGTTTCTTACTCTATTTTATTTTATTCTCTATAGTTCCATACTTGGTTAGTCTTATATTTTGACATTTGTAAGAAAACCCTGTTTTTAGTTTTAAGTACCTATTTGTCTGTTGTTGTTTCTCTCACTTTATTTGTTTATATGTAATTTAATGTTATTTCATTTGATTATAATTTCATATATCAGGGTCTTTCTTCTATGACAGGGATGCTGCTTATTTATTCTTATTTTGTTTTACATTTGTTAACCAGACAAGTGAACAGTTTGAAGATGTCTTTCAGCCATTAACTGGCCACAGCAAGAGCACAATATATTACAGAAAAATACAGTGGTGTGATGGTGTTCCAACTCTTTTTCCAAACTTGACTACTCGATTCTATATTTCTGTTCTGTAGACATATATTTTATGAATACATGGGTGGATACTATAAGTGAGTCTTTGTAGTCACTCCTAGGTAGATGCCCTTTGCGGACACTAGGGCCTCTTATCCCCCACTCAGGTGATACAGATCACTGTGGATGAGCTATGATTTTGTTGTACCCTTGGTTCTTATCCTATTTGCCACTTTTAAAAGGTCTGTAGGACTTGTCCTCCTTTGATCTTGTACAGGTTACTGTATTTGAATTCAAGATACATCTGCAACAAGAATGGGATAATCTCTGGCTTAGAGCATGATGCTGACTTGCCCTCACAGGAAAATTTGATGCATGATCATTTGCAAATAATTTGCCTGATCAAAACTGTTTGAGAACACACTTTCCCTACAACTCAACTGCAATAACAGAAATAAGCATTTTTGCAGACCCCCCCCCCCGCTCTCTCATGTGCCCCTTACTCCCACAGCTCTTATATACTAACTCCACTGTCACACAACACATTCTTCATAAATCTGTCAACCAGTACATTTGCTTGCTGCACAATAGAGTAACTCTCCTAAAATGTAATCATAGGTTTCAAAGTCTTTTGGCTTTTCCCAGTTAGGGGTCGCCACAGTGGATCACGGGTCTGCTTATGATTGGCAGTGAATTTTACGGTGTTGAGTTGCCAGCCCAGTGCCCAACCTTCAGAGAAGGCACACACACACACACACACACACACACACACACACACACACACACGCATGCACGCACACACACACACACACACACACACACCTGCATCTTTTTTAATGTTCAGTCGATCGCAGGGAGGACATGTAGACTCCAGAATCCTAGGTATTCAGAAAAAATCATGATATTGCTAAACTGTACAAGTAAGACTATCTATTGTATGTTCTCAAGATGTCTGAAATTCAGAGAAGCCAAAAGATTTGTGTCTACCACACAGTAATAACATTTGTGGAACACGTATGTTCTATTAGAGGACACATGCTGCAAACATTGTAACTGAGAGTGAATATTCTACACACAGTAGAAGGCCATATGAATCTTTGCTCAGTTAAGACCATGGCAAATTTGAGATTGGAGTCATCTTAACTAGTTCTGCCAACTGTTAACGTAAACTGTTAACTGGCACAGCTGCTTGACATAAAGACAGTTATGTAGAAGGTCTTACATGCATCATCAAGGAACCTCACCTTTTCTGTAACCGCAGATTTTTTTTTTAAACTGCAGGTACATAAATTGTGATTCTTGTGCAGGCTCTACTGCTCTGTTCTGCAGAGTAACATGAGTGCCATGCCGTTTAGCATAAAAATCAAGACATGGTGACATACTCAGTTCTGACTTACAGTTCACAAGTTTCTTTAACACAGGAAAAACAACGTTGACTCCCAGTGTCTTCCATGTACTTCTTTGGCAAATATCTTTAACAGCTGTTAACACAGTATCTTTGTTTCTTCTTGAATTCCTTCTAGAGTATTTCTGGTGTACAGTCTTTTGTACTAAAGTTTACATTTTCCACAGATACCACTGCCTGCCTGCTCTTTTATACAGAAGATAGGGTCTATGTTGATCAGCTGATAGTAAAGTGGTTGAAAATACTCACTGGCTGAAAAAACATTCAATAGAAAAACACCAAATTAATTTTTCCTATAGGTGCAAACCACCACCTGCAAGAATCTATGCTTTGTATTCCTCCCTTCTTTTATAATCAGATTTGAAGTTATTCATCTTGGGAGTAAGGTAACAAACCTGTCTATGGGTTGGCCTCAGCTGTCAAAATGTCACCTGTGTATAGTTTTGGCTACCTTATGATTAACTAGACAACTAGATACTCAGAAGTGACAGGTAAAGGATGTCTAGAAGTGCAGTCTGAAGAATTGTCATTCTCATTTTTGTATAATGTCCTGAAATTTTATGATTGTGGCATTAAGTTCCTCTTTCCATTCTGCCTGGTAGTTTGATCTTTGGATTATTTCTAACAATTTGTGATCTGTAACAGCAGTTAATGGATGACCACCTAAGTCAAGATGATAGTGCTTTGAGTTTCATATTATGATAATTGAGATGCCCCTGCACTGGCCCAGTAATCAAGGAGCCTCAATCCTTACCACTAGCAACAATGAGGAATGTACACACTCGGAGGATGACAAATACACACACATAGTAAAGAGCAATTTCCCTTAAGAGCACACAGAAATCACAGTCAGTCTGGGACTGGTTTCTCCCTCTTTCTCTAGATCCCCAAAAAGACACCCACTGGCACATCTATAGGGTCGAGATCTCAACTGAGTGGCTAAGCCAAAACCTCCAGCACACTCTCTGTCCAACCAGTGCTTCATACCCCTGCACAAGTAGCTGACACACACACACACACACACACACACACACACACACACACACACACACACACACACACACACACACACACACACACACACACACACACACACACACACACTTTGAGGTTTGATTTATATACAAACACATACACACACACACACACACACACCTGGGAAAGGCTGGCACAAGTTTACTAGCTATGCCCTCTTCTGCCCAGACTATAAGGTAGTTTCCACTGCCACCAACCACTACTTATCAGCTACTTTAAGGCCCTTAACAAAGGGTATCCAGTCCTACTGTGTAATAGTACTATTAATACAAATGGTAGTCTGGCCAAGAGCAAGGCTACTTGGGAGTGGCTTGTACAGTGTCACCAAATAGGTATGCAAGTATCTAAGAGCTTAAATATGTCTCACAAATATCAGCCACAAAGATAGCTTTAAATATATTTAATAATAAATAAGAAAAGAACAAGACCATACAAAATATGTACTCACAGCGACTTCAGAGTTCAAAATCACAGGAAATATTTAAAACAACATTGCAGGACAGTCTCAAATAAATACAGAAAACATCTAAACTAATCTTTACTATATTCCTAACTATATCTAAAAGAGTTACTATGCAAGTGCAGAAGGTGGTGATAAGTGGATGTTCTTGTTAAGTCAAAGACAAAATACAAAATGTACAGGCCCTCTCTGAGAAAAAGTTCTTAAATTAATATCAAATATTACTGCTTGGTTAGCTTGGATGAGATCAGTTTTTGTCACCTGACTTTAGTTTCCAGGCTAAACCCCTTTTTGTCAGAAACTAACAGAATTTAACATCTCTGTGTGAAAAATACATATCTCTCAGATGTTTTCTCAGAGCTGTGCAGCTGCTAGGAAGTCATAAAGCAAGAAAGCACTTCTGCATCTTAAACTTAGTAATTACTTCTCTTCCAAGACAATACAAAAAACTTTTAGCTCTAGACATTTTATCTGCTACTGAACTGAAACTGAGAGAAAACAGGTCGCGGTTGTGCAACGTTCATCATTGTCACCTCACAGCAAGAGATTATCCTGTTCGATTTTCAGCTGGAGCACCTTCTGTGTGGAGTCTACATGTCCTCCCCATGGTCGAGTGACGTTAGAGACATGCAGGTAGGTGCATGCGTGAATGTGCGTGCCTTCTTTGAAGGTTGGGCGTTGGGCTGGCAACTTCACATCATAAAAATACACTGCCAATCATTAGCAGACAGGAGTTCCGCTGTAGCGACCCCTAACTGGGAAAAGCCAAAAGACTTAGTTTATGGCCCAGCTATAAAGTAAATTAACCTCAACAATTCTTATATTTTGCAAATTAATCTTCTATGTTCCAGTAGGATACACTGTGGATATATCTTTGAAGCTCAGTACTGTACAAACCCTGTTCAACACATACTTTTGTATCAGCAGTTTAATATACATGTAACATACAGTTCTAATACATACAGTTATTTACAAAATTCCAGATAGCTGTGTTGGCAGTATTTCTTTCTGTCACACTTCTATATAAATCATATCAATATTCACAAACGACATAGAATTATTCACAAAATTCCAGACAGCTGGGAGGATGACAAGTACACACTCAGAAAAGTGTCACAATAATAACTTTCTTTAATTATCTATATTTGCTCAAGATGAATTTTCTTTTTGTCGTCAAGCTTTTTCTCTTGAGAACAGGTCTGTTTGTTTTATCTTTGCTCACTGCCGTTTGCATCAGCGTATTTAGGCTTGAAGTATGAATTTTATATACACATACTGCAAAAATCATAGCATCCCATTGAAAGAATGGGCTCTTTTTTCATATCTCTGAATAATCTTTCTGTATGTAATAGGTACATAGTTTCATAGGTAAGTACTAGGCTAGCTACCTTTGCGGGCCATTTTAAGCCTAGCTGATTTCCCTTGGTGAAAATCAAACCCTGTACCTCCTGCCTGTGAGGTAAACATCTTAACTATTATGCCAGTTCCCAACCCTTCAAATTATCAGCTAAGTGAATTTGAACCCTGCATCAGCTATTCTAGTCTCTAAACTCACTGCACATGTACATTGTGCCACACAGTTGAAAACTCATAGGTTCATAGGCAAGTACAGGCTAACTGCCCTTTTGGTCCATCTAAAGCCCAGCCAATTTCCCTTTCAAACATGAGAATCAAACCCTGAACCTTCTGTCTGTGAGTTAAACACCTTAATCATTATGCCAACCCCAGTGGAGTAACTTCAAAGTGAGAATACATAAATAAAAGTAGAATGGGATAAAGACCCCCACACACACATGGGGCTACAGAAGCATTTGCCCACTTACAGAAGTGCTTGTTGTCTTTTTGTTAGATATTTGCTTTCAAAGAAACCCATTTAGTTGTTTTATGCTATAATGAGTGAGCAGATGTGTTTAGAGCTCATACCATTTGATCAGAAATAGCAGACTCAGGTCTTTTAGTGTTTGGGAGTACTTATTTTCTGTATCTGTTCAATATCTACTTGCATACACTGTTTTATTTTTGTTACAATGCCTTTGCAACACCATTGCAATTAGTTCAGCAAAACTTGCATCTATTAGTAATTCAGTTTCTTTAGCTGGGTGAAAGAAGGATATGGTTATCTGTGAGGTCAAAGAATTATTTATTTTCTTTCATATACTAACATCATGGACTTCAGCAAATGTCATTGAGATGACTTCTTAGTTAATTTATTTAGAGGTTCAGTTGAAACTGTAAAATCACAGTAGTTTGATATCTCAAGAAAATGTCTCACTGCTGTAGGGAGTTGTGGTGGGGGGACTTTCTGTGGGTCAGGAAACAGTTCCTCAGTAGAGGCATGCCAGTCTTCAGTCACAGTAACAGACTGTAGGTAAATCATTAAATTTGTAATTTAATAATTAATGCCCCCGAGAGACAAGGCATCCTCTGACCCATTACTGATGGATTTACTGCACATCAGCAAGTCACATGGTGTCAGAAATATTCTGTATAAGGATCTAAATCTCTTCTGTAACATCAACAGAATGGTTTGGAGGGACAGGTATATTCTACACAGGATACCACTGGTCTGGAACAGACTTTCCATCCAAATAAAACAAAGTTCATCCCTGTCCATGTTCAAGCACAACTGAGATCTATTGATGGAAAACAGAAAATTTACCCCAGGACTGCCCCCTGTACTACTAATGGACAAAGGCAGCTCCTGAATTCTTTATCTTATGCAAGGGTCCCCTCAGATTATCTTTGGTATGATCCAAGTTATTCTCATTGGGAGTAATATATAATTATTGACCATAGGATGGGCAAGGCTGATTTACAACCAAATGAGATAGGATATTTCCAGCATAAAAAGGAAATTGGATAACATTAAAGTGATCGAGTCCTTACCTATGAACCTATAAACTTATAACATCACTATACTTCCTTATAAGAGGTCTGTTGGCTTCCACTGAAGTTTGGTGCCATGTTGCTCAGCTGCATGATAATCTATGAGTGTGTCAGACGAACAACAGATGCAGTTTGTTTAAAATGATCACTATTGTGGTATCATGGCAATGTCAGAGTTAATATACATAAGTAGCAGGGGTATGGGGGTGCAGTTTCCTATGTCAGAGAGTGCAGGGGAGCCCCCCTGTAATGATACGTTTGGAATGTTTTAGTCAGTTCAAAGTTATATTGTGCAATGTGTATTTTGAGATTGTACTTTGCAGTGCTGTTCACTAATGTATTAAGTTTCTGTTGTGTGGCCTGGCCTACAGTCTGACTAATATTAACCGGCGCAGATCATTACAAAGAGTGCTGAAGTTAAAGCTGTTCCCCTGAAAACTTAGATATTACATTACAAGTACAAATGATTTTGAAATGTCTTTTCATTCAGTTCAACGCACTTTCATAACATCCCCAGTTCAGGGACCACACATTTGGAATTTTGTTTCATTTTATTTAGAACCAAGCCTACATTACCTTTTTAAAAAAGAGACTTAAAACGTTTCTGTTTACTGAGTAACATGGCACCAAACTGACAGTTAGTCAGGTAATATGAAAAAAAAAAACAATTGAAATACAGAAATTCCCAAGGTAATACTAATGATATACTATATAAGAAAACACGTTCATCTCAACAATCACAGCTGACATCATGATTTAGTCAGATTTAATATGATGTTGTTTCTTTTCCATTTAAATACTATTTCACTCTCATCATCTTTTTTACATGAAGTACCATCATATAATACTGAATCAATTTACTCATCAGATTAAAACACACACATCATTTCTAAAACAACGCTGACAAAGGTTCATAAAATTAATAGTTATATTTCTATTAATAAACTTAAAAATAACAAATATTATTTTCTTTTTTTTAATGCGCACTTGTAATTGACATTAGTATTCAACCCCTACCCCTAAATCTTTGTTATGGAAAGTGAACAAGAAGTTAAAAGATGTTATGATGTATATCAGTGCCACCACCAATTTTTTACAATTCACATACTGTTGTGACAGTAGAGTTATTAGTTTTCTGGGTATGTTAGTACATAAAAATGTTAAGGAAAACAGAAAAGAAACAGCTGTTTCTTAGAAAAATGCAGCTGGTAACATACTGCTATGCATCCTAGATCTATGAAGCATTATGTGATTAAAAACATGTCTATTATACCATGATGTTTAAAAAATAAGCAACGGAGATGATGTTAAACTCATTTAACATAAAGGGCAGTAACCAGGCGTGGGTTATTGCTATATTAAACCTAACCTTTTAAAAACAGAAGGAAGGGTGGCAACAAAGATCAACTGAAAGAAAGGTTTGAGACTAGGGGGTATACCAGTGGTTTTGAAGAGAAGAAAGAACACAAGAAGGAAGATTGGAATTTGGTCATGACACTATCTTATATTTGGATTTGGGTGCCATCAAAAATAATGTATGTAGCAAAGTATTTTATAAAATATGGAGTGCCCCAAATTTATTAACAAAAGAAGTTATAATGTGAAACATTTGAGAACATCAAGTCTAGGGGGAAAGAAAATAAAGAAAAAAAATGATACATACAAGTATTCAGCATGCAATATGTGCAGATATATTCAAGAGGGACCTAATGTTTATTGTATTAGCACTGCAAGAACTTATCAGCCAGAAGGTGGAAGGGCTAGCTTTAGGTCAGTTGAACCTATCTGGACAAACAGGCTCAGCTCCCACAGGGGGAAGTGAAACACAATGTTGTATGTATGTTGAATGAAGGAGGCAGAGAGGGAAAGAAAAATTATTCCACTTAGTTAAAGGCGGAAATCAGTATAACAAAGTTTGGCTCATAAAGGTTCTGCAAAGACACAACACTTTCAGAGATGCATACAGAATGGGTGGGGGTGCAGACAAATAGAAAATTTAAGGTAGAAAATGGTTGGTCTGGAATGGGGAAGAGTATTATGGGGAAGTGTATTTTAGAAAGTTGAACAAATCATGTAGGTTTTGCATGATCTCCCTGTGGGTTTCCTTAAGGCATTCTGATTTCAGGGACTTCCAAGATGGCCGCACACAGAGTAACAGCTTAACTCTAGCTCTCCCAGTGTAAAAACAGAAACTGAACAGAGAAGGCCAGGACACTTTTATGTTTATGGGTAAATTTCAGTAACTGGCTAGTAAGCGTGCCCCCTGGATGATAGGAAAAAAGAAATACAGAGCACCTGGAAAAAATCAGCTACAAAAAGTGTAAAACACTAACTGGGGAAAGTACTGGACCTGTTCAATAAAAAGCAATGCAACCTCCAGACATGACTTCCAATAACCTACAGGAAGATATAAGACAAATGCACACAGACCTGGTTAAAATAAATGAAACACTGATGGAGTATATCAACACAAACAACAAAAGGCTGGAAAAATGGAAGAAGCTTTAAACAGCTATTCAGATGAGGTGATAAAGCTGCAAAAATCACAGGCTGAAATGAAGAAAAGGCTGACTGAATATGAGACTGTTCAGGAAGAGATGTTTAAAAATAATAGAATTAGAGAATAGAGCACACAGAGAAAACCTGAGATTTTCAGCTACATCAGAAAAGCTGGAAGGAACAGACTGCATTAATTTTATGAGGGCACAAATAAGCAACTGGACTGGTATTCCACAGCAGTTGAAAGATAAAAAGTAAAAAATGCACCAAGATAACACACAGCAAAACGTTTAATCACAGCAAAGTACAAAGTAGTAAGCGCTTTCACAACCGAAGTTGCTTCATCAGACACCACAGTAAAAAATGCACAAGTTTAAATAGAGATTCTAAAATGCCAATTAATCAATAAAATCACACAATGATTAAGTAGCAGTGAAAAACAATTAAGGCTCATGCTCAAACTAAAAAAAGCATTGCTTAAGAACATTGCTTAAAAACATAGTACAAAAAGGAATCAAATACTATACATGAGAAAGCACTTAAAAAACTTATAAAATCATTATAAAACATGGAAAAATACTAGGCAGGAAAAAATCAAATAGAATAATTGGAAACTAAAAGCTAGTTAAATCCATAGACTAATTTTGAAAGAACTTAGCTAATCTTAATGCTTGAGATGTCTAGCCTTTAAAAAAGGGACCAAGGAAGTAGTAGCATTCAAACCAGGATACTTTTCAGCATTAAGTTTCAAAATCCAATTCTGTTCATGTCCCTCTGTGATATTCTCAATGTCACAACCTCTGGGGTTTCTATGAATATGTTGTAGAACAAAGAACTTAAAGGAATGAGAACGGCCATTGGACATAACATGATTGGCTAGAGCATTTGATGGTTTATTATTACCAATATCTCTTAGGTGGTCTAAAATACGATCTTTAAGCATTCTATTTGTTTTTCCTATATAAAAAGCAGGACATTGTACACAAAAACAATAACAGACCACATCTGTAGATCTGCAATCAGTGTATTGATTGGTGTACAAAGAAAATTTCCTAGTAGGATGTACATATTTATTTTTACTATGTATAAATTGACAAGCACTGCAATTCCTGCATGGAAAAGTACCATGCCGATTGGATCTAATAATAGTTCTAGATAATTCACCATGCCATAGATGTTGTTTAAGGGATTTATTATTTCTAAAACTAAAAATAGGAGAACGTCCGACCTTGTCTACCAATCCAGGCACTTCTTGTAGCAAATACCAATGTTGTTACTGGAAAACTGAAACACCACTCTAAAATCATTACTAGTTCTGTTAATATATCTTGTATTGTCAGCAGCATCACCAGCATTAAAATAAGGTTTACATCTAGTGCTTCTCAGCTTCCAGGCATTAGAGATAATCTGTGCAATGTCTGCAAGCGAGTATCCCCTATGTAAAAATTCTGTTTTTAAATTAGATAGGGCAACTACTGCATCTTCATCTCTACTATGCAGTCGCAGTGTTCTAAAAACCTGACCCTTGAGCACATTCCTAGGAACGTGTCTAGGGTGCATACTAGATTTGTACAAAAGGGTATTTTTTCTAGTGGGTTTAAAATAAATATTACTGCAAAGACTATTTAAAACAGATTTACTAACCTGCACATCAAGGAACTGATGTCAGTGTTGGAACTATGATAAGTGAACCTTAAAAAATCAGTAGTTGAATGCAAATATTCAAAAAACTGTGCCAGATCAATACCAGAGCCTCTCCACAGCATAAACACATCATCCACAAAGCGAAATACCAAAGTATTTGTCCAAAGAATGGATTATTATTTGACAACACATTTTGCTCTTCCCAGCCGACCAAAGCCAAGTTGGCGTAGCTATTTGCACATGCAGTGCCCGTGGCCATGCCAACTTTCTGCAAAAATAATTGCTCCTGGAACATAACAATGTTGTTCTCTAGGATAATCTCTAATAGACTACAAATCAACTGTATCTTAGTGTTGGTGAAACACTTATTCACAGAAAGAAAATCCTTAAAGCTGTCAACACCCCAGGTGTTAGGTATACTAGTGAATAAGGAGGACAAAATTCTCATTAACATCAACACTTTCCATTCCATCATAAAGCCTTTGTAAAAACATCTTTGTATCCTTCAATATTCTATGGCAGTTTGCCAACAAACCATGTAAACATCCCTCTACATAAATAGAGAGAGGTTCAGTACACCACCCAGTGCCTGAAACAATAGGACGTATGGGTGGAGATAACAAATTTGTGTGCATTTTTGATAAGCCATATACCCTGGGAACAAGAGGTTTATACACATTAAAATACTTAAAAAGTGAATCATCTATTAAATTCGTGATTAATAAATCAAAAATTAAAAAATAAACTTTATCTACAATAGCGTTAACAGTAGGCTTGGAAATGCATTGATATGTACACGTGTCAAGTAAAAGTTTCTCCATTTGTGTGACATATAAATCCTTGTCCATTAACACTATACCACCTCCTTTATCTGCCTGCTTAATAACTAGTGAATGTACATTTTTTGATTCTTGCAGGGCTCTATGTTCATCTACTGTCAAGTTATAAAATTACATATTAGTATCAGTTGAGCTGTTTAATTATCTAAAAGCAATTTCACATACATCTATGAATCGTTGAATACCTGTTGATAAGGCTGGAACAAAGGTACTAGGTTTTCTGTATATATTATGACCTTTATTACCTGCAGTAGTATCTGTAGGAAACAAACACTTTAGGGAAAGACTTCTGCCAAGTAGTCTTAAGTCCTTCAATATTTCTGCTGGGTCGGCCCTCCTTGCAGGAATAAAAGATAAACTTTATTAAGAACACTAAGCTGTTCACTATTTAACACAAAAGATGAAATATTTATAACTAAGTCTGAGACTACATGCGTCTCTTTTTGGATTGATGAGCTATCACATCCATGTGCTGGCTCTTGAATGTCTTGCCGTTGTGTGTAAAGCTCTTGGACCGAGCTCTGTACGGCAGGGCTGTTCTCAAAGAGTAGTCCCCCTTCTTTGTCTTGTCTAAAAAATCACTCGTTTCCTTGTTTAGGTCTTGCCCTTGAACATTATTAACTACAGATACATTTGAAGTTGAAGGCATTACTGCCGATGCGCAAGTGGGACGCACATCATTAATAGACTTGTCAATGGTAATGGAAGTCTCCAAACTGCTAAAAGCAGTAAAGGAAGTTTGCATACCTGGTTCTGCTTGCATAGCGTTCGTATATACGGGCACCAAAACTCCCCGATCATCTGTAGTAGTAGGGACTGCCGAATTACTAGTAGCAGTAACAGGAATTTGCAAACCTGGTTCCACTTGTGTAGCATTTGTAGATACGGGCGCCATAACTCCCTGATCATTCGTAGAACGGGAAACAGGACCAGTGGAGCCAGTTGTGTTTCCCTGCGATGCAGTATTTGCATTAAAGGGACCATTGCTCTGAATAGATGTAGTTTTAACTTCTTTCGGCCAGGAAAAGACATTGTTTCTTGCAAAGTCGGTTTTATCTCTATTAAGTTTAGATAACTTAATAGACTGTAGTTTCTTCTCATAAGCAACTATATTATCCTGTAGTTGACTCATTTTGTTGAATGTAATATCACAAGAAAAATCGTCAGTGACTTTTGTTTCAAGATCAATAATCTGTGCTTTTAAGTCAGCTTCAATAGGTGAAAAAAAGTCTATTAAAAGTTCCATATATTGAGAACTAAATTGTAAATTTAATTCTTGCCATTTACGTAGCAGGACTGGATATGTATCTCCATAAGTGGGCATATTCAGAATTCTTAAGCCTTGTGGAATAATTTTAGCTTCCAACGAAGCTTGAAGATATAACCTCTGCCATTGCAGTCGCTTGTATTTATACATCATATTTTCTAGATTCTTATATTGCTGAAAAATTTCTGGTAAACATTGTTGATTAGAAAAAGTTTCATCCATATCAGCTTGTATAACAGTATTTAACAACGGATTCACAGGAATGTCTAGAATCCTTAGGAAACGGTGATGTTATCCACTCACAGACTGCTCAGTTGTAGTATCTTCCATGGAGCTGTGTGTCCCTTCACCGAACAAAACCAAAAACAGAAAACCAAAGAAACCGTGTTGGGTAAAACCTTTGTGCAGAAATAAATCCAAATGAAAAATAAAAAGTAAAAAATGCACCAAGATAACACACAGCAAAACATTTAATCACAGCAAAGTAGAAAGTGGTAACCGCCAGTGGCGGCTGGTGACTTCAAATCAAAGGGGGGCTGCAGGAGATAGCCGAATGGGTGGGGTCAATGGGAAGGGGGTGCAGACAACTAGGAAGGGGAGGAGCTATGCTCAAAACCACAAAAACTAAACTTTAATTAAATATGCTGCCCTGGGTGCCAAACCCTCATTATGAGAGTCCAATCAAGACAAATGAAGTATAAAAGAATAAAAATATTTCAGTGCATTGGCAGCTTGACAGCTTACTTAATATCTAGACAGAAACAAAAAGGTTGAGAGGCATGAAAAAATAAATTACTTTTTAAATACATTACTGGAATGCCAATCAAAATCAAGTATAAGAAAACCAAGCAGCACTCAACTCAAACCGCTTCTCCTTGCACTGCAGTTCTAATTATAATTTATATTCAGCTTTATTAAAGTACCAAGTAACATGCTGAAAGTAGCAATCTCTGTGATGCCCCCACTTGTAAAAATGTTTCTTATCCAAAAAAGACCTGCTGCCTGACAACTATCTACTTGTTTCATGGGGAAAACATGATCAAAGTAAACAATGAAAAGCAAACAAGCTCAAGATACATTGCTTAAAGGATTACTGTACAGGTTATGGACCACACATGAATGGCATTCTGTTTAGTTTACGGGTGAAGCCCTCAGAGATCACTGGAAGTCTCCAACAAGTGTAATGAGCTTCTTAAAATAATGTACTCCTGTCCTTTATTACAAATACTGTCATATGCATTTCAATACCCAACACCTATACATTATCTAGTTAAGTATTCTCTGCATGGCAACAACAGAAAGGCTTCAATGTTGGCAGGCTTATTAAAGCTTACTTGCATGTTATGATCTCAGACAAGCTTACCTGATGGTCATTAAAGCATTGCTACTTAAAACACAGAGCAACAGGCACTTTGTGTAATAAGCATAAATCAACAGTACAAAAATATGACAGAAACCAGACCAGTCTGCAAAATCAACAACAGATGAAAAGCCACTGTAGTACTCTACCTTGGATGGGGGGATACCCTGCACATTTACACTGCATAACTGCTCCTTGCCTTGCTTGGACACATCCAGAGTCACTACATGGGGGAGCGGGGTGCAACAAGTATGTCACAATTTGAAATGTCTCTGGCTGACTGTGATGGCCCTGACACATTTGTCATACCTCTCACCCTCAGAGCAAAGCCATACATAGAAGTGGGACAAAGGCCCAAAAATAAGGACAATTTTTAAATATTGATCTTATAAACTTAGAAAGATAATAGAATAGTAGGTCTTGCATTGGTATGAATTTTCTGAAGGATATGAAATCTGAAACTCAAATATCTGTCATTATTTTCTAACTTCACTCTTTAATGATTTACCACTAATTTGCCAAAAAACAATTTTATGAAAATGGACCAAAAATGTGATGCAAAAATATAAAATAGCCACACAATACAGCTGGGAACCTGTCAAAGAAGGGACACTTTTTAATAATAGTACTGCTAACTTGAGCAGCTGACAAAATAAAAGAATCTACATGCATTTCTGAAATAAAAGTAATCTATAACTCTGATTATTACAGTTATTTCTTAATTGTAAACCCTCCATGTTTTCTTCCAAAATTGCTATTTTGCGGAGGGATTATTAGGGGAAGAGCAACATTTTGAGCCAAATTCGGGGACAGTTGAGAGGTTTGGCTATGCCTAATTCAATAAAGCAACTTATTTGCATGTACCTCTCAACCTGTTAATGCAATAAATCTGGACAAGGCCAAATATATTGGGGGAACATATAAACAGTACTAAAATTGCTCTTGTATAAACTGAGACAGTTGAAAGAACAGGTGTTAACTTTAGCATGCATTTTTCTAAAGGTTATGAAGTCTGAAACTCAGTGTGTCATTATTTAGTGACTTAATTCCTAAATGAGAAAACCACAAATATTATGAGGAACAAACCAAAAATAAGAAGCAAAAATCTATTCATTCTGTGAAAATCTGGACAGTTGGAAGGTATAGTTCAGCTGGGGCTGTCTTTGGGTTTATGCCCTTCCCCCTCACAAAATCATGGTCGAATGGAGCCCTCCCCCCTGCAGCCATTCCAATGATCCATTACTTGGCTATTTCACTCCATTTACCATAAACACTAATGTGCATACTGCTTTACTTCTATGATGATTTGGATTTCATTTGAAAGTTTTATTTTGCATTTTACACCACAAACACTAAGACATCTGCTAAACAAAGCAATGCAGTCTCACAATGAAAACAGGCTTAGCATTAAAAACTTCTCTGCCCTTGAAACTCATATTCAATGAAACAGCATTGAAACCCACATTCAAAGAAAATACATTTTGCCAGTGGCAGATAAAGATTAACTTTGGGCTGTTTTCAAATCATAGGCCCCTTGAACATGAAACATACATGTGCTCTTTGATACACCTTCCTGATTCTACTAAATTATATTCCTTGTACAATACAGTACAGTTGTTAGACAGCAGTTTAAATTTATTGTTTTGAACATTTTTCCAGTAAACAATGAAACAAAATGCATGCACCAATGACAAAACTACCCAATTCAGAACATTTCCATCATAAAAGTCTACTCAACTTTATACAGACCACCAGTATCAGTAAATATGCACAATCTCTAAAGTAGTAAAAGTCATCTAAATAATTCCACATTAAAGAAATCTGTAACAATGAAGAGGTTGCTGCTAGCAAACAACTTTATATGTCACTGTTTACTCATCTACAAATAAAGTGCCTGTTGCCCTTGAGGAATAAATGGCCTATGTTGCATGCATTAAAAAAATGATAAGCTAGTAATATAGCAATAGGGACTGTACAGCAAACTGATAACAGGTTCAAGTTCATAGTTACTACTCTAGGTATCTTTGCCAAAAAGGCTGCAGCATCCACCCACTTTACAACACAGTACAGTATCAGCATTGCATCTGTCTACTGTGGGAGTAGAGCCCACAGCCTTCTGCATCAAAAGCAAGTACACTACCTGTTGTGATATTAATGCAAGCTGACTTAGAATAAGCAGCACTAAAGTTTTGTTCCCCTGCAGCTCTCAGCTCCTTGTAAAATCTACTCGACACGCAGTTGTATCTCAGAACTTTGCAGCACAAGAAATCTGGAAAAAGCCGAAATTTATTGGGGGGGGGGGACAAAAGCCCAAAAACCAAGGACACATTTTAAACATTGCTTGTATAATGTTGGAAAATTGCTAGAATAAAATGCTGTGTTACCACCATACATTTCACTGCCACGTCTTTAACCCAGGGGACCCTGTGCAAAACAGTCAGAGAAACATACCACTATGCCAAATCAGCTGTTTTGTAAAAGAGAGGAAGACAAACTTAAATGGCTACCATTTAGTGAATTCAGTTCTCAGCATAGCTGTCAACCTCTTGGCACAAAACACATGAACAAAGCCAGTAATGGGGGGAATACAGCCCCCAAACATATTCAGTGAATTCAGTTCTCACTATAGCTCTCAACCTCTTAGCAAGAAAGATGTGGACAAAGCCAGTAATGGGGGGATACAGCCACCAAACATTCAATGAATACAGTTCTCACCATAGACAACTCTCAACCTTAGCACAAAATACCTGGACAAAGCCAATAGCTGTCAACCTCTTGGCACAAAACACCTGAACAAAGCCAATAATGGGGGGAATACAGCCCCCAAATATATTCAGTGAATTCAGTTCTCACTATAGCTCTCAACCTCTTAGCAAAAAAGATGTGGACAAAGCCAGTAATGGGGGGGGGGGGATACAGCCCCCAAACATTCAATGAATACAGTTCCCACCATAGATAACTCTCAACCTTAGCACAAAATACCTGGACAAAGCCAATAATAGGGGAATACAGTCCCAAAAATAGGGACACATTTCAAATATCCATGTTATAAACTTAGACAACTGCTAGAACAATTTCATACAGAAGGCACCCCAGCCAAGAATCAAACCAGAGAACCTGTAGCTAATAGGCAGCAATGCTACCAGTGCACCACTACACTACAGACTTTGCAAGGAAAAATGTAGATACAGAAACCACAGATTTTATGAGGAACAGAACAAATATGAGGCAAAAATCTGCAAATTTTATTTTTAGAAATGGTGGTTGAGAGGGAATTCAGGTCCTTGCCACCTGCATCCAAGGTACAGGATTCAAGCCTGAGTATCTCTATCCACCACCATTTGCTCTCTTTAGCCACCAGTATATAGTAACTGGGGCATTTTGCACACTCACACACACACACACACACACACACACACACACACACACACACACACACACACACACTCCAGCGACCACCTACCTCCTGAATGTCAACCTACCTCCTGAATGTCACACACACTCCAGCGACACACACACACACACACACACACACACACACACACACGCACACACGCACACACACACACACACACACACACACACACACACACACACACACACACACACACATACACACACAAACACACACTCCAGCGACCACCTACCTCCTGAATGTCAACCTACCTCCTGAATGTCACACACACTCCAGTGACCACCTACCTCCTGAATGTCACACACACTCCAGCGACCACTTACCTCCTGAATGTCACACACACTCCAGCGACCACCTACCTCCTGAATGTCTCAATGAACGAAGCAATCCAGCGACCACCTACCTCCTCCTGAAAGAATCCAGCCAGCGACCAAACCCACCTGCAAAAGGGAGCAATCCAGCAACCACTACCTCCTGAATGGCGCAATCCAGCAACCAAACCCGCCCGGGAAACAGAGCAATCCAGCCCGCGCAATATGTCCCGCGAGAGCAGCTCACCTCTCTCAGTCCTCATTGGGTCTTCCAGCTCACCTCTCTCCTCATTGGGTCTGCCTGCAGCTGAAGCAGTCCAGACCTCCTCTTCTGTGCGGCCATCACTGCACTGATTCCTGGGTGCACTTGCAGCAATGATTGCTGGGTACCTGTGTTTCTCTATCCGGACTGCTGATAAAGACAGTCTGAAGTCTTCAAATGCATCTGCGCAGTCGGGACTCGTGTTTTTTTTTTTTTTTTTTTTTTCAGTTTTGTTTTTTAGTTTTAAAGATTTTTTTGTGTGTTTTTGTAGGTGGGAGGGCGGCAGTCCGATAGCACAAGCCGCCCCTGGTAAGCGCTTTCACAACCGAAGTTGCTTCATCAGACACCACAGTAAAAAATGCACAAGTTTAAATAGAGATTCTAAAATGCCAATTAATCAATAAAATCACACAATGATTAAGTAGCAGTGAAAAACAATTAAGCCTCATGCTCAAACTAAAAACAGCATTGCTTAAGAACATTGCTTAAAAACATAGCACAAAAAGGAATCAAATACTATACATGAGAAAGCACTTAAAAAAACTTATAAAATCATTATAAAACATGGAAAAATACTAGGCAGGAAAAAATTAAATAGAATACTTGGAAACTAAAAGCTAGTTAAATACATAGACTAATTTTGAAAGAACTTAGCTAATCTTAATGCTTGAGATGTCTAGCCTTTAAAAAAGGGACCAAGGAAGTAGTAGCATTCAAACCAGGATACTTTTTCAGCATTAAGTTTCAAAATCCACTTCTGTTCATGCCCCTCTGTGATATTCTCAATGTGACCACCTCTGGGGTTTCTATGAATAGTTTAATGTGTATAAACTCTTGTTCCCAGGGTATATGGCTTACCAAAAATACACAAAAATGTGTTATCTCCACCCATGCGTCCTATTGTTTCAGGCACTGGGTGGTGTACTGAACCTCTCTCTATTTATGTAGAGGGATGTTTACATGGTTTGTTGGCAAATTGCCATACAACATTGAAGGATACAAAAATGTTTTTACAAAGGCTTTATGATAGAATGGAAAGTGTTGATGTTAATGAGAATTTTGTCCTTGTTACATTAGATATTGAATCCTTATTCACTAGTATACCTAACACCTGGGGTGTTGACAGCATTAGGGATTTTCTTTCTGTGAATAAGTGTTTCACCAACACTAAAATACAGTTGATTTGTAGTCTATTAGAGATTATCCTAGAGAACAACATTGTTATGTCCCAGGAGCAATTCTTTTTGCAGAAAGTTGGCGTAGCCATGGGCACTGCATGTGCAAATAGCTACGCCAACTTGGCTTTGGTCAGCTGGGAAGAGCAAAATGTGTTGTCAAATAATAATCCATTCTTTGGACAAATACGTTGGTACGTCTGCTTTGTGGATGACATGTTTATGCTGTGGAGAGGCTCTGGTATTGATCTGGCACAGTTTTGGAATATTTGCATTCAACTACTGATTTTTTAAGGTTCACTTACCATAGTTCCAACACTGACATCAGTTTCCTTGATGTGCAGGTTAGTAAATCTGTTTTAAATAATCTTTGCAGTAATATTTATTTTAAACCCACTAGAAAAAATACTCTTTTGTACAAATCTAGTATGCACCCTAGACACGTTCCTAGGAACGTGCTCAAGGGTCATGTTTTTAGAACACTGCGACTGCACAGTAGAGATGAAGATGCAGTAGTTGCCCTATCTAATTTAAAAACAGAATTTTTACATAGGGGATACTCGCTTGCAGACATTGAACAGATTATCTCTAATGCCTGGAAGCTGAGAAGCACGAGATGTAAACCTTATTTTGATGCTGGTGATGCTGCTGACATTACAAGATATATTAACAGAACTAGTAATGATTTTAGAGTGGTGTTTCAGTTTTCCAGTAACATCAATCAATACTTAGATGTAGTCAAAAAGCATTGGTATTTGCTACAAGAAGTGCCTGGATTGGTAGACAAGGTCGGACATTCTCCTATTTTTAGTTTTAGAAATAATAAATCCCTTAAACAACATCTATGTCATGGTAAATTATCTAAAACTATTATTAGATCCAATCGGCATGGTACTTTTCCATGCAGGAATTGCAGTGCTTGTCAATTTATACATAGTAAAAATAAATATGTACATCCTACTAGGAAATTTTCTTTGTACACTAATCAATACACTGATTGCAGATCTACAGATGTGGTCTATTATTGTTTTTGTGTACAATGTCCTCCTTTTTATGTAAGAAAAACAAACAGAATGCTTAAAGATCGTATTTTAGACCACCTAAGAGATATTGGTAATGATAAACCATCAAATGCTCTAGCCAATCATGTTATGTCCAATGGCCGTTCTCATTCCTTTAAGTTCTTTGTTCTACAACATATTCATAGAAACCTCAGAGGTGGTGACATTGAGAATATCACAGAGGGACATGAAGAGAAGTGGATTTTGAAACTTAATGCTGAAAAGTATCCTGGTTTGAATGCTACTACTTCCTTGGTCCCTTTTTTAAAGGCTAGACATCTCAAGCATTAAGATTAGTTAAGTTCTTTCAAAATTAGTCTATGTATTTAACTAGCTTTTAGTTTCCAAGTATTCTATTTAATTTTTTCCTGCCTAGTATTTTAACATATTTTATAAAGATTTTATAAGTTTTTTAAGTGCTTTCTCATGTATAGTATTTGATTCCTTTTTGTACTATGTTTTTAAGCAATGTTCTTAAGCAATGCTTTTTTTAGTCTGAGCATGAGGCTTAATTGTTTTTCACTGCTACTTAATCATTGTGTGATTTTATTGATTAATTGGCATTTTAGAATCTCTATTTTAACTTGTGCATTTTTTACTGTGGTGTCTGATAAAGCAACTTCAGTTGTGAAAGCGCTTACCACTTTATACTTTGCTGTGATTTAAACGTTTTGTTGTGTGTTATCTTGGTGCATTTTTTACTTTTTATCTTTCATTTGGATTTATTTCTGCACCAAGGTTTTACCCAACATGGTTTCTTTGGTTTTCTGTTCCACAGCAGTTGTTAGCTGAAACAGCATATTGTATGTATGTTCCAAACCTGGCTATGAAAAAGCAACCTAGACCTTTAATAGTAAATATGCAATCTTACCAGCAGAAGGAGTTGATTCTGACAAAACTGTAGCAGAAGGACAAAATACTAAAAGTGGGAGACACAGAGTGTTTATGGAGAATGATTACTCATTGTACACCAGGCATAAGAATGGTAAAATAATTCCACTATTCAGGGAATGTCAAAATGCGGGTGTGAGTTTCAAACTGCTGTACCCAGCTGTCTTCAAGGTATTCTTCCCTGGAGGGACAAAATAATTTTTTGATGAAGTACATGCTAAAGAGGAAATTCAAAAGTTTGTCCAACAAAATAAATGAGCAGTGAAACAGGAGGAGATTCTGCTTCTTGTTTTTCTGGTAATAAAGACCACAGAGAGACTCTACCGCTAAAACCTTTTCCAATGTTTCTACGGAAAATGTTAGACAGAAAGAAGGGAGCATGAGAGTTGACTACAAGAATCGAGAGTATGTTGGAAATGAAGTGGAGACAGGATCTGGTAGATGGAGATGAACAGTATTAAAACCAGTAACTTAATATGGGATTACAATGCAATAGTTATATTTATGAAATATGACAGAACAAGAAAATCTGGAAATACTGGACTTTTTCAGAATTTGTTGGACTAATGTGTGATTCTAAAAGTATATGCCCTATTTCATGTCATTAATGTTCAGAAAAATGCTTTGGGGAGGGGAAGACGGGAGAAAGTTAAATGTAAGTAAAGAAACATTTTTTCTTAATAGTACTATTTTTGTGGTGTATGGTTTTCTTTGCATGCTATAAAAATTTCTCCATTGTTTTTAAGTGTAATGGGGACTGTAAATAGGTGCTGCTGTTATTTTATTTACTTTCTCACTTCTGTCTTTCTTCTTGTTCAGTTTTAAGAAATATAGGCACTGCAATGTAAAAAAAAAAGCCTAGTTAAAAGAGCATGACAAAAGAAAAATGTATGTTTTTTTCTCATTTTTGCATGGGGGAATGATTGGATTAAGGACCTTAGATGGATTTAGTAACAAATTTTAAGAGAAATCAAGTAAATGAAAAAGAATGTTGAATATTATTAGGCTTTTTCTAGCAAATGAATGTATGCTTAGTAGCAATTCTGTATCTGGCCCTCATGTCTCCATGGAAACAATCTGATAATGAGAAATTGGCTGTCTAGTTTTCCTGTCTCAATGGAGACAATCTGATAAAGAGAAATTGGTTACAGTCTGGTGGAGAGTGATTGACTGGGGAAAAAAGAAAAGAGAAACTGGCTAGGAGATAACGTTCTCTGAAAGCATTTAGGGGTTTCCCAGCTGGGAGAACTATAAAGATAAGACAAAAACAGTTAACACTTAGTAGAAGCACAGGGTACACCATGCATCTTAGCACAGATAAACTTTATTTTGGGTTAACTCAAATCTGTGAGTGTGGCTGTCAGTTTGGGACATTTGTTCCTATTAGGAGGGTAAAACTTCAAGATTTGAAGGTGTATATAGTTCTATGTGTTAGTGTTAATATGTTTTAAGAGGGTATTGAGTGTTGGTTTGTTTTTTTGTTTGAGGGCTTTCAATAAAATGAAAACTTTTATAAGATGTGACATAGGCTCAAATGGATATGACAAGAAACAGCTATATAAAAGTTCAACATGCCAAACAGTGTATGCATGTAACAAAAAAGCTGAAACAAAAAAGGTGTTACACATAATAAGTGGGAATAAAATTTTTTTAATACAATGATGCTTGCTGTAATGCCTTTAAATAACAATGGTCTCACAGATAAATACAAAAAAGAAAGAATCATGAACTATATTAAAAAAATGTAGAGTGCAAACAGTTACATTACAGAAGACACACTTGGAAAGAAATGAACATGTGAATTTGATAAAGAAAGGTTTTCAGGGGTTGATATTCATTAATTAAATTATAGAACAGTTTTTCCGAAAAACATCCCTGCTAATAATCAAACTACAGACAGCCGAGTGGTAGAGATATCGAATTAAATGAACCGGATCAATATTCATACTTTTTTTATTGTAACATTCGCACACAACCCAAAACCACCAAGTGTGGAAGAATCTAAACAAACACATTTACCTGTTTGTACATTTTTCCAGGGGAGACAAGCCCCCTTGTGCTTCTGACACCCGTGCACTGGCCCAGCAATCAAGGAGCCTCAATCTTCACCACTAACACCAGTTAGGGGCGTCCATAAAAGGAAAAGATAATAAATACACACAGAGTAAGGTACAATTTCCCTTAAGAGCACACAGAGATCACAGTCAGTCTGGGGCTGGTCTCTCCCTTTCTCTCCAGGTCCCCACTAGCACAGCTATAGGGTCCAGATCTCAGCCTAGTGGGCAAGTTAAAACCTCCAGTACCCTCTCTGTCCAACCAGCGCTTCATGTCCCTGCCCAAGTAGCTGACACACACAGACACTCCTGGGGTAGGATGGCACAGGTTCTCCAGCTGTGCCCATTTTTACCCAGACTATACGGTAGAAATCACTGGTACCACCTAGCTAATATTTATCATCTACTCAAAAACCCTTATTAAAGGGTGTCCAATTATTACTGTGCAATATTATTATCCAAATGGTAAGTGTGACTGAACAGCAAAGCTTATTTGGAGTGACTTGGTACAGTATCACTATATACAGGCAATGTACTCTTAGAGTTTAAATTATCTCAACACAAAACAGCCACAGTTGAAAGGTTTAAAAATATTTAATAATAAATAAAAACACAAGACAATACTTCTTACTACACAGTGCTAGTCATGAGTTTAGAGATCACAGAGAAATGTTTAAAATAATACAGTAGAAAAGTTCTGACATCACAGAAAAACAAACTAGTCTAATCTTCCTTTTTCCTGGCTATATCTATGAGAAACACTAAAGTCTAAGATCCTACTTACATACACCCCCGGATTCACGAATCCTCCGTGTAAGACTTAATAAGTCTTACTCGGAGGCTGCAGTTGAATGGTATGATGTCAGCATGCCATGAATATTCATGAGGGCACGCTGACTCAACCATAACTCTTACACGGACCGAGTATGAAAGCAGAGGGCGTGTCCGACTGCTGAGCAGTCTAAAGGTCCACGCCCCTGCAAGTGTAGTAAAAGCAAAATGTCAACACACAACAGCAAGTTCGCTCAAATCTACTTGCACCCAACACCACACTCCTTGGCACTGTAAACCCCCATCACAGTTATAAAAAGTAAAATATTTATTTATTTATTTTTTTAAATCCACGATATAGCTGCCCGTATTGGTGTGCCCATTGCTTAGCTATAGTTAACAATTCCGACATGGAAGAGCATAAGAAAGAATGTTTAAGTAAATCACACCAAATTGCAATGGCATAATGGTAGAGCGTATGCACAAAGAGGAGGCATTCACGGTTTGAGACCCACCACTCCCCTTCTTATTTATGTTTAAATCAGTATTTGAAATAATACCAGACATATGATTAAAATTTTATTAAAAGCAGTGACATCACCAATGTATCAGTGAACAAAATATATATTTTTAAGGGACCCAGATATAGAATAGCCTGCTGTTACACAACGCTTTACCCAGCTAAACACAGGTGCCCATAGTTAAATAGTGCTTTAGCCAGCTAAACAGAGGTGCCCATAATTTAATAGCGCTTTACCCAGCTAAACAGAGTTGCCCATAGTTTAATAGTGCTTTACCCAGCACAATAGAGTTGCCCAAAGTTTAAAAGCGCTTTACCCAGCACAATGTGTTTGCACGGACGTGCGTGCCGCACCAACCAGGGCACGGTAGGGCACCGGGGAGCAACATAGAGCTAGGTTGCTTAAACGCAGCCACACCCCCTAGCCTGTCTAGACAGTATTAAAATAAAAGAGTGACAAGGTTCGAACCCAAGACCCTGTGCATCATAATCAAAGCACAGAACCACTACGCCATGACAGCTTAGGAAAAACAGCCACTATTAGCATACATATACTTAGAAATGGTAGATTAGCCATTACTAAGCAGGTCTGCAGTCAGCTTAGAATTCTCAAAAAAGGCCAATCACAAAAAAGTGCGGGAAATGCGGCATATTTAAGCCCCATCGGCGGGAATACTCGCCATAACTGATTGTGGTACCCATTTGAGGTTCATAGGTTCAGGTTCATAGATTAGTACTAAGCTAACTGCCCCCCCTGAGCCATTTTTTAGCTAGCCAATTCCTTGTGAGAATCAAACCCTGCACCTTGTGTTTGTAAGGCAAACACCTTAACCATTAGGCCACCTTCCCAACCCTAATTTGCAGTCAGGATGGCAGGTATCGGAGAGGGCAATCGCTTTAGAATGCAAAGGTGGGGCATTGAGGAGTCCAAATATATGGTTTGGCTCCTAGTCCACCAACATGAAGGCCGACTCATGCAGGGCCAGGTTCAATGGGGAGCATACAAGGTAGAGGCGTGGAACCAGTTGGCACATGATCTTACCAGTGCCACAGGCATTCCTAGGACTGGTGAGCAGGTCCGTCACCACCATGCGGATCTGAAGCGACGAAAGGAGGACCAACTGAACCGATGGATCCAGGAAGCCCGTCAGATGCCCAATGCCCCACTACTAAGTATCCATGTAATTAAGTATGTAAGAAATGCTATTCTAGCCTATAGTATGGATAGGTATGTTCCAATATCCCTTCATTTATATTACAGCTGCAGGTGTTCGTTCCATGAATCAGCAAGCCTATGCTGATAGGCTGGTAAGGCTGTGCCACCAGGCAGGTTAGTAATTATTCAGCTGGTATTATTACAGAATATAAGTGAGACAGCCTGTAAAAAAGTTCAGTGTTGTAACCCAGTAATAAAGGTCAAATAAGCCTAGAATAAAGCTTCTGCTAGTATTCTAAGATCAGATAAGTGATGCATCCTGAAAAAGAGTATTGTAATCCATTAATAAAGAGTAAACAAGTCTCAAATAGAGTTTCCACCTGTATTGTAATATCAGATAACTGCTTCAGCCTGAAAATGAGTGTTCTAATCCATCAATAAAGGACAGACAAGTCATGAATACATCCTTGTATATACTGACATATGAAATAAGTGAGTCAGCTGGAAAGGATTGTTGTAACCCAGTAATAAATGTTAATAAAGCCTGGAATTAAGTACCATCCTGAGATGTAAATATAAAATAAGTGAGAGAGTGTGAGAAAGAGTTTGAAGCTACCAATAAAGGTGTAAGAAGTCTGGAATAAAGGTATACTGCATGCACTACATAATGAAATGAATGAGACAGCCACAACCAAAGAGTGAAATGTTTTAATAAAGTACAATACCTGGACTGTGTCCATCCCACATTTTGGATATGTTGTTGTACCCTTGCATTATGGAGATAGTATAGTTGTATGAAATACTGAACATCCACAGTTGTCTAGGCCCATATAAACTGGCTGATGGGAATGCCAGTATCTCAGAAGAATATTTATAGTCCTCAACTGTTTCATGTATAGTATGTACATGTTAATCCAGTACATGAGCAGCTTGTGCTTGTGATCCCACAAATGTCAGTGTGTTGCTAGAACTGTACGTAACTGTTCAAATGTAGCAGGATACTTTACCTGAACACAGCCAGATATGAACATATACAAATACAAATGGAATGTATATTAATGTAGCAGTAACATCTCCATCACTACCATTTCTACGGTTACATACAGGGAAATGTACTAATACATGTATGAGATATATATCTGCATCTAGTAGGAATGTACAGTATACGTATAGGTATTTTAAGTTGTTAATGTAATATTATACCCCCCTATGTTATGTTCACAAATGATGCCATTCCACACCAAACTGGGTATGTGTACTCACAATTAATTCCTATGGACATTTGTCCTGTTGGTTTATACATATCTGCATGTACGTTGATGCATGTGCCCTGTTCCCATATCCAAACATGATGGCCTGTTGCCACCAATCAACCCTGCATGCTGTTGGAATGTCCACTGTTGTTCTAAATATGCATGTGTTATGCTTGCTGTTCAATGTTTGGAATTCATGTGTGTTTGGTTAATGGGAATACTAATGCATGCTGTTACAACTAATTTCGAATGGTGTTGTTTGTTACTAACCCAAAATGCCATTAAATACTGCTAAACATAGGACAACTGGGAAGGTGAGTCCCAGCGGACCCACCTCTCCCACCTCATCTGGCAATTGCACCTGGCACCAGTGCCCAGCCCGGAACCTCCTCCTCCCGTGGCCCTGTGCCACCTTCGGGTGGATGCACTGCAGGGGATGGGGCTCACCCCCCCTCTGCAAGCGTGGCTGGAGGAGAGCCTCCACTCACCCTCCAAAGGGTCCAGGCTGTGGTGCATAGTGATATCAGGTGTTCTGTGACTGACCCCCTACGCCAGCTTGAGGAGAGAGTGGCGCAGCTCATGGGTGTGCCTGCCCCTCCTATCCAGCCCCTAGCACAGCCTCGGCATGGGCTGTGAAGGTGCAGTGGTAACTGCCCATGGGTGGGTATCTCAGTCCCACTGTTGCCATCTGTGGGCTCATGGGCTTGCGATATCCAAACATCCATCCCCGTCAATTGTGTTTACCCACCACGTGTCATACTCCACCCCTGTATGCGTCTTGTTTGTCTTGTCTGTTAACCTCCCCAAACCACCTCCCCCAATATTCCTACTTCCTTTACCTCACATTCCA